>NC_046610.1:23047544-23131444 GCF_900324465.2 Anabas testudineus
AACAGACAAGCCTCAATGTTCCCCTCAGGTTAGCAGGTAGTTCTTCTGAGTATCTATCAGATAGTGGACCTTTATTGTGGACCTGACCTTTACTGAGACAACACAGGCCTACAGTGCATTGGATGTGTTTCTTGGATCTTTTGGGACTTCCTGGATGAGTCGCTTCTGAGCTCTTGGTCTAATTTTGGAAGGTCAGACACTTTTGGGAAGGTTATCTATTGTTCCAAATTATCTCCACTTGTAGATAATGTCTTTTACTGTAGATCTGTGTCCAAGAGCATTTTTAAAACATTTAGTAACTAAAGGGGTGAGTGCTTTCCCCCACAGACCTAGTTGGTGGCATATTCAGTTTTTGCTTCAGAAAAGACAATCATCATGTATTTTGTTTTTGCCCATATTGTCTTTGTTGTATGTTGGATTTTATTTCATGTTCTAAAACTATGGTATCACCATAGCACTATTGGTATCAGATGTGCACAGAAAAAGAAGAAATCAGGAGGGGGACAATATTTTTTCACAGCATTGTACTTGTGCTACAGATCTGACAGTTGAAAGGTGCCTTAATAACATACAGATGTAGGCCATTGCTTTAACTGTTAAGTAAATGTCAGCTCAAACTACAGAAATCACTGGTTTAGGTAGATGGATTTTTTCTCTAGATTTTCTAGATTTTTTTAGCTGATGGTCTCTGTAAAGATTTAATGTACTGAAACACATCAGTGCTAAAGTTTCATATTGATATCAAAGCAGTGTCATGACACCAGCACAACATCACTGTCTGTGACAACGGTTGTGCTGCCCTCTACTGACTAAAAATCCTGAACTATGATGTTAGATACCGTCTACGAAGTTAAAGTGAAGTGTTACTGATATGACAAGTAAATTCTATTGTTTGGGTACAAAACTGGGGCTTTAGCATTTAAAACAAGGTTAAAGATATATAAGATAAATCTGAAATGCAGATAACAATCATATACGTGGTACAGATGGTTCATCAACTGGTCAGACTGGATCAATTCTTTCTTTGGCATTGCTGCATTAGTTCATCATTTCAGTCAGACAGGCCTGTTTTAGCCAGGAAAAGTTTTGTCAACTAAAAAACAATATTTTTGAGATAATTAGACCATTTCTGAATGAATCAACATTTTACTACATCCCACCATTTGCTTTAGATTTAACATACAACATAATGATTATATACATTTATATTATACACTTCCAGAAAAGGTCATAACAACTAAAATCTGTGTTTTGGTCATTTGAGTGAACCTTTATTCATCTGACAAAATACAAGGAAAATATTCTCTAAATCTCCATATTTAGGCTTTATGCCTGTAGCTAATCCAAAACAGTTTGGACATGTTTACTCAGGTTTTGTTTTAACTACATTTTTTAACCATTTGGGAGCCAAAGATACTAATCACTGCAGTTTTACAAGTGGAATATTTGCTTATTTTTGCTGGATACAAGCCTTCAGCTGCTTTATATTCTGTGGTCAATGTTGTTAATGATGCTCAATACATTTCAAATAGGGGACAGAGCAGCACTGCAGGCAGTTGTAGCACATGCAGAATGCAGCCTTGTATCGTCCTGCTTAAATATTCCATGACTTCTTGGGAAAAGACATTGCCTTGGTAGCAGCTAATGTTTCTTTACAAATCCTACAGTAATATATTGTAAGCGCTTCGCACTCTTGCAAAATAAATCTGCTAATATTTAGCAGTAGCACTATAGGTTAATACTAAATAGTTGCGTGGTGGTAAGCAAACATTTACTGGCAGATTACATGTTCTTACTTTGTTTTATATCCACAGCTCCATCACTGACCAGCTCTCCTTCAACAAGAGCAGGTGGTGCCACCTCCTCTGGAGGTGCAGCAGAGTTGCAGGAGTGGCAGTGCTTGGCCTCATGTGCCCGGGCCTCTGATTGTGGTTGAGCAGCTGAAAGGACGTCCGGCTTTGAAACAGTTGAGGCTGCTGCCAGCTGAGCCGTGTCCACAACCGCTGCACCTTCACTGTGTGTGGATGCAGCTTCAGCCGTCTCCTCTCCTGAAGCCTCGGCTGCTTCCTCCTCCACTGATGTGTCAGCAGCAGGTGTCATCTCACCTGGTGATGCATCATCTGCTGGAGGAGCTTCAGCTGTGGTGGTGGCGGCATCTTCAGGTGAGGCCTCTGTAGAAGACAGATCTTCTTTGGGAACAGCATTAGGGTCCAGGGCTTGATCTTCAGCCTCAACTTCTTCCACAGTCTGGGCTGAAGCTGTGACTTTGTCAGGAGAAGATGCTGCTGCATCTACCTCCTCTGCTACAGTAGGAGCAGAGGACTCCTCTGCAGTCACCTCTTCTGAATCGTCTGCTTCAGCCTCGTCAGCAGCAGCAGCACCAGCCTCTGCAGACTTGAGCTCCCCCTCGTTCATCACAACAGTTGCTTTCTCAGCCTCCACATCTGCGGTTGCTTCCAGGATCTCTGGTTGCACCACCTCCACAGCAGAGTCTAATACTTTTCCATTTTCCTGTATTTGTTGCACAGCGTTTACCAGGCTCTTCTCGCCCACAGAAGCTGCTGCAATCTCAACTGTAGAGCCAGCCAATATCTTCACAGCTGTAAGCACATCTGGTAGAGTCTCTGAAGGAGGAGGGGAAGTAGTAGCTGAGAATGATATTAGACAAGGAAAAAAGAATAAATCCAAATCTGGAAAACAGTTCTGATGATGAAACCACCAAAAAAAGTCACAATGATCTATGATTTAGTGTTGCAAACAGAAATTAAAAGGTACAATCTTCCTGTAGGAGTGAATTTTTTTTATAGGCACTTTAAATTCAACTTACCATGCTCACATGTCTATCACTGGATGGTCTACGGTCACCACAGGTTCAGGAGATGCTCTACGGGAGACTACCTGCCCAGTTCATGCTCCTCCTGCTGGTGAAACCTTTTAGAAAAATGTATGACCTCACAGACCAAGAGGTTTCCTTCTTAAAACAGCACATACAGTGCATGTGGTGAACACTAACAAGGATTTTGATATCACTACATTTTAACACAGAAGCCTCTAATGTGGCTTTGTAGATGCACATTATGTAATGATGATCACCACACAGAGTTTACAGTATGTGCCACCCGACAGTCAACAACGTAATGGGAGTCAATGTGATACTGGCCACCCACGGAGTCACATTAAACTGTCTGTCACCCCATCTTGGCGAACCACAAGGACACCCTAAAATGAGCATTGTAATCTAGGATTAGTCTTACCCTGTCTGTCTGTGAGGTAGCTTAAACTGAACTTGTCACCATTATGACTCTGTTAGAGTTAGAACATTTTTTAGGAAAAAAAGAAAAAACATTTTGAGGTGCCTCAAAATCGAATTTTCTGAACTCACTGAGCATAACTCGTCACACCTTATGTTGCCTGCAGCTCTGCTGCCTGTGCAACACTGAAGATATTTATACAGATCAGTACGCTGTATTACAGGGCAGGCAAGAGTAGGCACAATTTTAAGATTTGTGCTTGTGTTCAAGTTTTATATTAAAGAGCACCAGATGATAAGCGACAGCAACACTGAATTTGAAGGATCAGGAGCATGGACATGGCTGGCATGTGGCACGTTTCGGAAAGAAATCTTTCTACAGGAAGTGGATGTTTCTATATCTAAAAAATATAAAATGTTACATTTTATATTCAAAGCAACAAGCACAGGCATCTAAGAGCGAGGCGCTAGAAGTGTAATTAATTGATTAATTTAATTGTCTTGTGAGTTATTTTTTTCTTGTGTAGTTAATATTGATGCTGTCCACTCTATACTGCTTTTCTATACTGTCCTATTTAATGTCACCTTCCTGCTGTAGACAAAAGAATTTGAATGAATAAAGTCCATCTTATCTTATCTTATCTTATCTTATCTTATCTTATCTTATCTTAATATATTTCAAAATAAAAAATATAGTTGATAAAATCACATGAATTATATTTTCACCCCACACACAACCAACATCTTCTAAAAATGCTATGTCAAAACAAACTGACCTTGCCCTATTTGAAACATGACAAATGTCTTTTTTTACCAACAAGTGATGTTTTATTCTTTGAAAATCTTTACTGCGTTAATCACAACAGGAACATTAAATTCACTCTGAATGAATTCATTTTTATGTGGTGTTCCCAGAAAGATGGCACAGTTAGAGAGAGACACAATGCTTTAAGATTATTGTCTTTTTATGGAAAGGTCAGCAAAGAAATGTGTGAAGTGGGTGCAGGCTGGTACAGATACTCAGAGATGTCATACACCAAGAGGAACAAAGACCAAAAAACTGAATGCAGAACTTTAGGACTCAAGAACACAAGGGAACAAGAGCCAATCGGATGTTTGACGACTCCTAGCCCTCCTTTATGGGTGATCTACACTGAGCCATGACAGCTTTGTGCAGCCGTGTCTGCAGCAGGTATGGACTCAGCCTCAGCAACTGCAGGCACAATATCTGCCTCAGCGGGGGGAATGGGAGGGACTTCATCTACTGCTTCCATACCAGTGATCTCTGCTGCAGGGGCCTCGGGCGGCGTCTCCGCTGTGACAGCAACAGGAGCAGCTTCAGCAGCTGCTTCTACGACCACAGGTGGAGCAGATTCTTCTGTGACTCCCGGCTCAGCCTCAGCATCACTAACGACTACCTCAGAGGCCACGGAAGCAGCTTCCTCAGCACTGCTCTCCACAAGTTCTGCAGCAGCCTCTGCTACTGGTTCCGCAGAAATGGAGACAGACTCGTTGAAGACCCCGACAGCTGGCGCTGCTTCCTCCACCGGGGTGCTTTCGGCTGCTGGAGCTGCAGCTGAAGAGGTCAGGAAAAGAAATGCATTAATGCTACATTCTTTGACAGATTTCTGGTAAAAAAAACAAAACAAAAACATTTTAAGCCAACGTGCAACAGTTTTAGTGGTGAATCACATCTAAAAGCAGAGCTACAGTGAAGCTTTACTGATTATCTCATCTTTGCTGAAATGTGTCACTGATTATCCATTTATAAAATGAGGCAAGTACGTTTTTAAAAAGTGCACAGGGGAGTCTGGAAGAACAGACACTGTAAAAACGAATGCAATTGCTTCAAAATGAGAATAACATGTACTGCATTCCTGCATTTCAGAAAAAGTCACAACTTTTTTGGAAACGTTTCTGGGTATTGTAATAACCAGGACTGAGATTTTGCTGACAGATAGAAAATTAATAATCTGATGTTTCGATAATAAATTCATTTTTTAAAATGTATTTACCCTTTTCCACCTTTATATTCTTGTGGACGAGACCCGTATATTTACACACATAGAAGACGTATACAAGTACCACAGCAGTTTTGGAACAGTATATTCAATTACTTATATTATAAGTATATTTTTTAGCTTCTCAAAATATGTGGTGTTGTTGTTGTTTTGCTGTTCACTTGTTCTATATCCTGACAAGATATATATAGAAACCTTCCATTCACATGGCTCTGTGGCGCAATGGATAGCGCATTGGACTTCTAGTCAAGCACCAGAGGAGTGATTCAAAGGTTGTGGGTTCGAGTCCCACCAGAGTCGTGGTTTTGAAGCAGGAAACTGCTCCTACAACAGTTAGGAAACCCTCACACATAAACTAAGTTCATATGTGTAAGAACATGAACACAAAATCACACTGGACAAGGAAAAGCCACAGTAGCAATACATATGATTGGGAAGTTAGTGCAAAGTAATTCTTCAAGTATAGTTTGATGCAACTAAAATAACATAGCAGATCAGAACATCTAAAACTATGACAAAAATGTATAAGTGCAGTCATGAGCCACAACCTTTAAAGCTGTCTTCATCACGTTTCACTTAACGTCCATTTACTGAGTCATTACGATGTTGTGTTCTGTGTGAGTTGGGAGTTCCCTCATCTGTCATCATAGTGACAGTCAAACAAACCTGACAGTGCAGCTCAGCATCGCCACACTGCACTGCAATGACACTTATCTGATTTGCAGCTTTAAACTCTATTTCTGATCAAAAACAACACTTCCAGGCACAACAGAACCAGCAGCAGCTGCTTATCCCCAGTACAGACTGGTTAGCTGCTCTGGGCACAGAGCCACGACCTTTCTCTGGCCTGAATAGACAAATCATTTTCAGACAGAAATCAGAACAGACAGGCAAGATTAAGCTATTGAGAGTGATCATTCTACCATCCTTGATATGTGGGTGGTGTTGTCAAAACTAGCTCAGAAGAGAAGCAAGATCCTCTGCTTTCTTTTTAACTCTGCTTGTATTCTTCTATATTTTTATTGTCATGATCAGCATGGTAACACACACATTTAATCTTACATAGACTGTGTATATGTTTGTTAAATGATGCTTTTGACTTGTTGGTTGAAAAATAAATCTAAAGGTCATTTTCATGACATTACATTTTTTAACAGATTTGTTTTTGTGGTACATGAACATGCAAATGTTGAATTGTATGTGGTTTCTATTCATTTTTAAAGTTCTTTGCTGGGAACCCATGTGGGCCCCATGAGTTTCACATGCTCAAGAGATTAGGTGTGTGTTTTTTGTGTGCACGTGTTTGACGACAACTGACCCTTTGTTGTGGTGCCCATGTTGGCCAGTCTGTCCTCATAGCGCTCACTATCACTATTGACTGTCTTGTAGGCCTGGAAGGAGGACAGATGTACAGTTATTACATTCCATCATGCAATTAATGATAATAATGAAAATTGCAACAGCTGATGCAAAATACCACCTAACACAGACATTTAATCCACTAACAATCCACACAGCTGACATACACTTTGCCAGGAGTCTGATAGTAAACAGGGAACAAGTCAGTCCAGACAATTGCTGTGTGGAGAAATAAGTGACAGAGTTTGTCAGATAGCACAAAGACCCTGCTATGTGACTTCCAGTGCCTGGGCTGTGGTCATGTCTGCTACACACAGTCCAGTCTGTCCTGAAGTTGAAGGTTAACTGGCTCTGGAAAAGACACCCCACCCCACTGTACAGATGCAGTAGTGCATCTGTACATGAGTTGGGGTGAGTTTCTCCTGGCTACTAGCTGAGGTAGCCAGGAGAAACCCTGTAGTAGCACCGACCTGTACCGTCTGGCAGCTATCCAACCACTACTTCCCCAAGGGATCAATAAATTATTTCATTTCTCTCAGCTTCATAATTGTTTGTTTTCACCGAGAGACAGCTCTCTGGTTTTCATGTTGGTTACACCTCTTAACTATAAAAATCCAGTCCCAAATCTTAAACTGAGCGTAGACATTCAGTGTTATTTATTGTTTGAATTATCAGTGTAACAGGACAAAACTAGGCGACAAAACTCACCTGTGTATATGTTTGTTAAATGATGCTTTTGACTTGTTGGTTGAAAAAGTCACATGTTCCAATACAGCTATTTATATTTGGCATTTTTAGGAATTGCACAATATAAACAGACAATTGCACAATATAAAAAAAGACAAGTGTTCAGTGTTGTACTTTGTTTCTTCTTGTTGATAAAAATGTTCACCAGGCAGAAAACCATGTTTGTAAGTAAAGGCCCAGTGCTCTAAATATTGTTGCAGTTATCTGTGAGCAAAACAGTGCGTTGCCGTTTGTTTCCAATTATAATTAACCCAAGCAGATTTGTATTTTTATTTATTTGTTTATTTATTACTTTATTCTCAAATATTACATTTGTTTCTACAGACATTTCATTCTGCAGTGGACGCTGCAGCTCTGGTGTATGTTTCTGACTGCTAATCCTCAAATATTAGTGTTCAAAGAGAGGGAAATTTAAGAAATGACAGCAGAAGGATAGAAGCGACGACCCTTACAGGTCAAAAGTACAAATCCGAAACTGGAATGGAGAAATTTCTGATGCTCACATAAACAACCGCAGCAGTGAGGCCTCCTCCGCACAACAGAAAGTACGTCATGTTGGTGGATCCTCCAGGAACACCAAAGGACATGAGTCGCACTGGAGCTGCTGAGAGACGGATCAGTGTGACAGGGTTAGTGCGTGAATAAAAACATTTATTCCTACACGTAAAAACAACATTACTGGCTGACTAGAAGCAGGACATTTTCCTTGTAGGTCACATAAATAATCAAAACATAAAGAAACACTGTGATAAATCTGACAGTGTGACATTTCATTAAGAGAAACGTTTCAGCCCGTCTGAGGTGTCACTTGACACAGAGGCCAGTGAAGTCTGATAGCGTCAACATGTCTCCATCCTCTAATCCAGTTACACAATGCAGCTCTGCTCATTTGTAGCAGAGGAGATGGAAAGATTCAGCAGCAGCCAAGCTAAACACCAAACTGTTCCTAAATCCTCAGCAGCACACACAAACACTGGCAAAAGCTTCCCGCCTTACAAAATGTGAGATCGGCATCAAAACAAACAGTTCAGTAATGATGTAGTGGGTTTGAAGTCATGTGAACGAGCCCCTCAGCGTATACAGCAGGACTGACAGAGGACGTGACAAGGCCTTCTTAATAGACCATTGTTGATGGGGTAGATGGGGGAGAGTGGCTGGCTGAACGTCCATCCTAAGCATGACTCGACACGTCCCTCATCATCTTTCTTGTGTTTTACATGTGTGCTCAGGTAAATCCTGGCTCACACTGACGTGGTCACCTGGATGGTTGCTCACCTGTAGCATTCACAGTATGTTTAGTCAGTTTATGAGAAGACTTCTTTCTTTTCTTAAAAATAAAAACATCAAGCTAAATAAATAATAAAGCAAAGAAATATATCAAATATAGCACAAAGTCAACTGTTGTTTTTAGCTATTATTTACAGTTTGAGGTTTAAGCTTAAGAGCGGCTTTGTCTCAAGTATTAGCACAAACCAGGTGGAAACTAGCTAGCTGGCAGCTCACACCTCCTATACTGTAGCTATATTTTGTTTCTACAAATCCCCAAATTTACAAACAACACATTGTGAGTTTTCTTACACTCAAGCTCTTTTTGTTTGAGTTTGAGTTTTTGTGCCGATAAAACCTAGAATAAAACATGCTAATTAGGGAGGTTTCATGGAGCTAGTAGGCACATTTTACCTTTATACAGCATTAGCTAGCTGTGTCTGCCAGTCTTTGTGCTAAGCTAAGCTAACGTTGGTAGCTTAAAAGCTTATTTAATGTAGTGCCACTAAATTACATGTAAAGCTGCTGTGTTGTATTATACAGGTTTTCCTATTAAAGTGGCCTGTGAGTGGGAGTTGTGTGAATAAGACCAACAACATTATAAACACTGAGCCAATGTAGCAGCAAGTCCTCCCTCCACTCTGACACAGCAGTGCCAAGCAGGGACAAAGCCCGGTCCAGGTTATTTATACAGGTAATCAGTTAATCCCCACAGCTCCAGTGTGTAAAAATGGACGGACAAGATGATGCTTGCATGGGTGACATGTATGTTGCGTGATCCTGGTCTCCTGCTACTGTCTGCCAGCTGATGCGTTGTCACTGAACAGAACAACATGCAGACCTGCAGGACCCCGCCATGTAGAGATGCTGTTCTGCGCTCAGGTAACACTGTGTACGTCTCCACAGTCACGCTTTTATTTTGCACTACTTGTTTTCAGATAAATAAAGGTCAGCTTTCGCTGGGTCACTTCAGTTTTGCAGCATCAGCCAGTTTGTCTTTGCCACAAGTTTTTAGACAGGAAATGAAAGCAGCAGTTTGGCCTGGGGCTGAATTCCACAAGCGCAGATCCTGAAGTGAAGGATGATCTGGGCAGGGATGCGTGAAAAAGGAAGAAGAGTCTCACACGACGTGACCAACTCTCAAACTCTCCCCAGTTTGAATGCAAACACTCAATTATCACAAGACTTATTGCTTATGAAATTAAATAAATTAAAATATGATGTATATGCAATTTTAATAGGACTCTCTAGATGAGGAGTATTGAAACTGATCTCCTTGTGGTTCTGCTCATAAAACGTCCTGGGACAATGTGTTACCATGATGAGGAAGAGCCTAGTTGTGTCTTTACAGATGCTGGACTTGGCTATTTGTATTTGTTTTTTTTAATAAATATATAAACACACTTTGTTGCAACCTTCAGTGGATTAGTTTGACTGTGCAGGAGTGAGATCTCTGCAGCTACTCTGCACAGTGGAAACACGCTTTACAGAGACTTTTCTACTTTCAGATAAATTAATTATTATTAACAGCACAACATGTAATAACTGTGAGAACAGCCCCAGGTAAGAAGCTCACTCACCGTTTCTGCAGGGGGGCTTCAAAGACCTCCGTGCCAGCGGCCCGACTCTCTGCCATGCCCGTCTGCAGAACATCGTTGTCAGCGGCAGGAAAGCGAGTGTGTGTCCGTGTGTTTCCAACAGGTTTTAAGATGCAGAAGCTGCTGATCGACACTGATCTAACAGAGGACACCGCAATAAAGACCAGGTCGCTGTGGCGCCCCCTAGAGGCAATCAAGCAAACTAACCACTGAACAGCTAACGACAGCTAATGAAGCCACATTTGCTGTGGATCATTAATATTATTTATTTATTTATTTCTTGCTGTACTGTAAGTACTGTAATTAATGCATTTTGATTAACACGTGTGTGCACCCTCTCAGTTTTCCATGTGCTGTATAATCCCCCCGCACTTCTCAAACTTGAGATGAAGTGATGTTGACTCTGCTCTGAAGAGGATCAGACATCCCTCATGCTGGTTGCAAGTGGATTACAGGCCCAGGAAAGGAACAGTGGACCGTGGTTATGTAATACACACTGTCCCACAGTGCTACATGGCTGTGACTAGCCGGGCCCATGCCAGATAAATGATGAGAGACAAATGATGATAACCATCGCTGTCCTCTGTATGTTAGAGCTTGAAGTTGATTTTCCACTGCAGGAACTTATCTGGAACTTTCTGGACCTTTTCCATAACCTTTGCTTCTTCTCTAGGTTTTCCTTCTTCTTATGTGATACATGTGTTACAGTATGTTATTGCTAATATTTGAGACAAGGCAGCTGTTAAGTCATAACCAATCCAAGGTGACAGCCCAACAAGCATCACTTCCTCACCCATGCAAGTTCCTGGAACCTCATTTTACCTGCTGAGTTCTGCTGAAATTTAGCCTCACTAGGTTCCTGCGGTGGTAACCCACCATTAGAAATGTTCTCAAGACAACAGTAAGGATACAGGCTTGGGTAGATCAAGAGCGTCTCTGTCGCCCTCCAGTGGGTAAACATGTGTCTTAGCTCTAACAAGAAGAATCAACAGATCAACCTCTCAACACTATTCACAACACTGCAACATTTGTAGAGTTTAGCCGGGAGGTCAATTTTTTTACTTATTAATTGTTTTATTTTTTTCTGTATATTCGCACATTCTAAAGTAATTTCAGATCAAGTTTATGTTCTTTTCTTTAATCTGTGGCCACAAAAGGAAAGAAGCAATAACATCAGCAATCTCACACAGTTATGTCAATAACACAGAAATATGTAACATTTTCTAACATCACCTACAAGCAAAAGCTACTCTGGTCAAACCAGAACTCCTGAGTGTACTGCTCTGACCAAGATTGCATTTTATTGGTAGTAAAATCAACTTGTAAGAAGAACAATGTGTTGTTTCTTCCCTCAGATGTTCCACTTTAAAGTGATTTCCTCTTTCCATAACAGTTAGGTACTGAGGTACTAAGGTACTGAACTTAGACAGGTAATTAATGTTCAAAGTTTGCTGCCTCTAAGCTCTAAGAAGCACTGATGACAGCATCATGACACCATCAGTTGGTTACACAGCTCACGTGCTTGTGGGCGGTGTAACCCACTTACCAGGACTCTCCAAGACTAGTTACTGAATCTAATGTGGAAAACTGGTGGATTGCCCATTTATGTGGCTAAAGGAAAAAATGATTCCTGCAAATCTTATTTACTATTTTACTTTATTTTCTACATGTACTTTTGTTATTTCCACTTTCTCCACTTATTTAGCACATTGTAATTTTTGAAATGTTACAGATTACAGAAGTATAAAAGAACTGAAGTGAAACACTGCCTCCTCCTCCACATCTGCCATTTGGCTGATGAATGTTGCACCAGCGTGACACTTGCATTAGCACGCACGCTCAGCCCTGACACGTTGCAGGCTCTATAACTGTCTTGGCCGTTGAGTAGCGAAGTTTGATGGCATGTGACCTGTCCTCTGAATCATAGCTTGCACTCAAAATGACAACACATGTGATGCATTTTCCAGGGCCTCCACACGGTACATGTGCACAAGACTTGTGCATGACTGCTGCACACAACACATAACAGCCAAGATTGGTGTTGACATCAGCGCATTTAACCAACCAACATACAGTGTCAGAACAGTCTTTTCAGGCCAATATAAAGGCATTGTAAGTAGACAGTACTGCTGGGCCTGTACTACTTTTAAACTAATCTAATGTATGTTCAATGTTTAAGATCTACCTATGCAAAGAATATGCTCCATACCCTAACATCAGGCATCATCAGTCTGAGTTAATCAAATCAAGTAGTTGTCTTTCTTTCTGGTTTCATGGTTTCTGGACATGGTTTCACTGGTGAGCTGCCGACACATATAAAGAAGCATAATAAACTAATAACAGAAAAATGTTGTACCAAACAGGAGCAGACATGGTCAAAAGCGGCAGAAGACAATCCAGAACAAAACCTTTGAGGTTTGGCTGGTTGGGACAGGGGGCCAGCATAGGGGACAAACCCTACAAATACCCACTGTAGATCCACACTTGCACCTAACTGATCTAACTCAGACTGCTGTAGCTGAAGGACTGTCAATTTTGTTCCCCATCGTTGGGGCATAAAGGTTTATGATGTTCGATTGAGGGTAAATCCCCAGAGTGTCAGCCTTAAAGTACAATCATAAATAAAAATCTGCTCTAGCAATTATGTCTCATGGAACTTAAACATTTCTACTTATTTGCTTCACGTCTTTCCCCCGACTTAGCTGAATTTCTGACCGTGCAGTAAATAAAGTGAATGAAAACCCACCCAGGATGCTTTGTTCCACTATCACCAGAGACGGCAAAGTAGTTTTTTTCTAAAAATCAAAACTGTGAAGGAACAAAGTGCACATACTCATTTTGACAATTCTGAATTGACGCTGTCACTGAAGTAAAGAAAATCATTCACATCAGAGCCTCCACTAATTATGTCTACATGCACAGTCTTTTATTTTGAAAACCTTGTAAACTGTACGATTAAATATGCACAACATTTCCAAGTAGGACATCTCACATTTATGTGTATAGGAGTACTGCGACTGCACTTCATGTTAAACTTTAGCAAAATTATCAACATGTACTCTCACATACACAAAGACATGCATACACACATAAAGAACTAAAACACTCATTCTTTCAAACTGTCGCCGTTGTCTCTCTCAGCAACAGGTCCAAAGCTCTTTCTCTGTTCTTTTCTTGTTCATGACTTTAAAGGATCCATTGTTCACCAGAGCGTTTGCTGCCGAATGTTTCCTCTGTCTCTTCAGTTTAGCACCAACAGCAAAAACGATGTCCTCCACATTATCCTGCTGATACCCTCCATTCCCTCGCTGTCCGTTCACACGTTTGATCGGCGGGTTCTTGGCGGACGTCTCAAAAAACATCATGCCGTTGGCCTTGGCGAAGCTCACTGCCTGCTCCTGGCTCACCTGGTATTCCTTTCTGCTGGGGTCACGGAGGTCACTCTTGTTACCCACCAGGAACCTGAAAGGAGAACAGGCAGCAGAGAGGAACAAATAATGGCGGCGGATGACATCACAAAAACATCTATTAGTCATAGGATGGTGACTGACCTAGAAATGTTTGATACCATGAAATCAGTAATGAGCGAGTAGCAGTACACACACACCTGGGGATTTCCTGTCCAACAGAGTTCTGCCGACACTCTTCTACCCAGGAGCTCAGGCCAGTGAAGCTGACAGGGCAGGTGACGTCATATATGAAGAGCACAGCATGGACGTTCCTGTAGTAGTGCTGCACCATGGACTTCCGAAAGCGCTCCTGACCTGCCGTGTCCCACAGCTGGAGCTGATGGAGAGCAAGGGTAAATGAAGGAAGAAAGTGAGACATTGAAGAGTGGAGGTGGCCGAGACACAAATATGAAAAAGAGGAAACACAAGAAAAGAAAAGCACGAACAGGAAAAGGAATTGTGTGTTGAAATACTCTTTCCAAAGCTGAAAGGGGCACAAAAACAACATGCATAGAGACAAATAATAAGTTAACACTAAGAGGGAAAATAGAAAGTAATAAGTAATTTACTCCAGACGTGTCATGAAACCAAAAGAATACTGATCCAGTCTCATGTACAGTTTCAGACAATGGCACAGTTTTGTTGGATTTGAAATGAAACAACCAAGAGTGTAAAAAAAGCTTTGATTTGAGTAAGTAAATGATCCGTCTGATTTATAGATTCAGGGGCTCAAAATTATCTGCACAATCTAATCCAATCTAATTAAATGGTCAGTTATAATCTTTGGTTGCAAATCCCATGTGGTTGACGATGGCCTGTGTGGTCTGTTGTGGGTGTTTTGTGTTCACCAAGTCAAACACATGCTCAGTTGGGTTCAGGTTGAGAAAAGCATTCAACTTGTTTGCATTAAAGAATGTCTGGTGCGTTTGCAGTATGCTTCAGGTCGATTTCCATCCAATGAGTTTTGAAGCCTTTTGGATTAATCTGAGCAGGGAACAAAGCTCTAAACAGCATTATTTCTACTGCTTTCGTCAGCAGTCACATCATTAATAAATACATGAGATCCAGTTCATTGGCAGCCATACATGCCCACACCATAACACTGCCTCCACCATGCCTCACAGATGAGGTGGCAGATTCAGATCATGAGCTTCTCTTCTCTTCCCATTTTCTGGTGGAAGTGGATTTTTGTCTCATCTGCTCATAGGATTGTTGTTGATGTTCCAAAACTCTACAGGTATTTTGCATGCTTTTCTTTCTTTTTTTTTTATCTGGCCTTCCTGTTTTTAAGACTTAACAATAGTTTATAACTTGTGGTAAACCCCCTGTCTTACTCTGGACAGTTCTTTGCCTGATTGTTGACTTTGACACAGATGTGATAGGGTGTTTTTAATCTGGCTGACTAAATTAGTTTTTCTTCACCAGGGAATTCTTCTCTCGTCCACCACAGTTGTTTGTTGTGATCTTAAAAATCTACCAAACAGTCCATCTGAATGGGGTTTTCAGATTAATCATAGCTTGCTCACTAGCAGTTTGGAAGTGACCGTTAACGACAACAAATTCTAAATGCAGATGCAACACAAATACTTTTTTTAGCCACTACAACTAGGGGTTGGCCTATGAATTCATATATGGTTCATTCAGTATTATTATTACCACACAACCCTTAAATTAAAGCCTTCAGTCTATACTTTAACTTAATTTCAAATCCAGTGTGGTGGTGTACAGAGCCAATGTGATGGAATTTGTGTCACTGAACAAATATACACACACACCTGAAGGTAGAATGAGCAGTCACTATGCATAAAAACAACAGTCCACCTGGACTCTCTCACGTCTTATGTGGTACATCACTAAAGCAAAGACGTATGTGATGTATGCATGTATGTTTGAAATCAAAGCTCAAACCTCATATACTCTGAAATTAAAAAACAGATCCTCAGTCACAACACTTCCTCCATCATGTGGTTGTTTCGAAACACTCAGGAAGTCTTGCAGTCCAACTAACACCCTCGACTTTAACATGGAACACTCTTGAATGAGCGTTTACATGATACAGCTCGAAGGTAACTTTCATATGACACCTGCAGGATTAAATGAAAAGCAGACCTGAATTAGACGGAGCGGGGAGCATGCTGATGTTGGGTAACTGCTTACACCACACTGAAATCAAGCATGTGGCTCTCACTGTGATTTCCAGGCTGCATTAGTTCTGCAAACACAAGCAGCTCTGCTGATTTTCTGCCATCCAGAGAATTCTCCACTCATTCAGCCTGAGACAAATAACTGCGTTGTGTGTGCAACTACTGCGTGTAGGACATTAGTAAAGGAGCCTCATCAATGTGGAGAGTAGATGTATTTGAACAATGAACAATCTGGCAGAGAAAGGTCTCCAGGTGACGTCATGTGGAGGAGCTTTTCAGCAGATGGACTGGTGGATGGTTGCTTCTCTCTCCTTCAGGAGGTTTCCAGCTAGTGTGCAGTTGAAAATCAGGGATACGGCCCTTTAACACTTTAACACAGAGATATTAGGATCTCTTTTGAACTGAAAGAGTCGGATTACTGGGAAAACCAACGACACTAAAACCAAAGACATTAATTGAACTAGGGTTTTATCGACGGTGTCATTTCCAAAATAAAAGAAGGACTGAACCGTCTTCGTCCAGTCCAACACACACACACACACACACACTCACTCACTCCGTGTTGGTTTCATTATCTGTGTGTAAGTGATGCATCAACTTCACCACTTACCTTAAGTTTCTCTCCATCAACATCAAGCAGCCTCTCGCGGAAGTCCACCCCGATGGTGGCCTCCACTCTGCTGGGGAACTGTCCTGCGCTGAGTCGATGTGTGAGACAGGTCTTCCCCACCCCGGAGTCCCCGATCACCAGCACTTTAAAGGTCCGACAGCGACTGAGCAGAGAGGACACGCTGCCCAGAGAGCTGGAAAACTCCAGAGAGGACTCCATTTACAGGAAACTAGCGTAACTAAAGTCGGCTTTTCTAAAAAGACGCAGCTTGAGCGGACACAACCCAAATAAACGGGGTTTCTGGAAAATCCTTCTTCTGGGTGGTCAGTGTTTCCGAGCAATAGCTCCCTCCAAACTTTCCAAACTTTCCAGGGCGGTGAGCAGCGTGAATGAGGAGAGGGAGCGTTTCATTTGGCAACATGCTGATGACTGAAGTGAGGGTGGAGAGATCCAAGTCAACATGAGCGCAGCGTCAGGGCGCACACTCGTGTTTCCCTGCCTGTCTCTCTCCTCTTTACTGGTTTCAACGTGCTCCGCTTTTAGATCAGAGAGAAAGAGAACAGTCCAAAACACGCCGAGCTGCACTTTGTAAAGACGGTGAGATGTTGGAGCTCAGACTGACCTCATCCTCTCACCTGCTGCCACAGGAACCGCCACAGTGCCTCCTAGTGGTGGATGCGCACCGGTTGTGCAGCCTTCTGTTAATAACTGACCCCTACAGGGGGTCACTATCATCTTCAATATATCTGCTGACAAATGTCAGTGGACAGTGTCTTTTTAAGCATGTGGATATGTTGATAGCTTGGGAAAAAGCCAGTGACCAGTGAGAACCTCAAGCTGCACTTTGTGTGAAGTTGTTAAAGAGTGTCTCTGAAGGACAAGTGGGAAAATTCAAACTGTGTCCTCTCATCATCGCTGCCAGTTCCTTCATTATACTCTGTGCTCAAAAGGGCGAAACAGTGAAGGGCTGTGGTTACAATGACACGGCGCTTAGTCTTTATTTGTACCAACCTTGTGGATCCAAAACATCACAGCAGTAAGACCTAATCGGAAATTTGTGCTACATAACATTTTACGTGTTGATATAAAACATGATACAGTCCTGGGCCCGTGGTTATCTAGTGTCTCAGAACCACTCCCAGCAATCACAGAAAGTCACAGAAATTAGCACTAAAATACACCCGTTTCCTAAAACGTATGAAACCTCCTCCTTTGAACTAGTAGAACCTCTCATAGGACAGAGTAACGTCACTTAAGAAAAAGATATTCAGTGCTGACATGTACAAATTATAGTGACATCTGGTTTTAAACGGTGGAACATTAAAATGCCAGTTCTCAAGTTCTCACAGGCAAAAATCTAAGTGAGAGAACATAACTCGAGATTAAATATTACGAATATTACACAAAATCTACTTCTGTAGTAGGTGGAGTAAGTTTATTGGAAAGTCACTGTGTAATCCACTACATTAAATTATCCTCATCAACCTAATCAATCACATTTTCCCTATATCACACATTTAGTAACAGATTTTTTTTTTTTAAATTATGCTCAAACCCAAAAGCATACAAAAAGATAAACCAAATGATGCAATACAAATTATTTTGTAAAACTAAAAAAGTTATCACCGATTCAAATAAATATGACCTCAAAATTAAATGAATGCCAGGACTAGGCAGGGAAAAACCCTTTAACAATTACCTGATGTCCATTAAATAACATTTCTGATTTCAGAGAAGTGCTAAAGTGCACTGCGGAAGTTGCAGCTTCAAAATGGTTCTGACTTGTAAATAATAAAAATCTCAGAGATCTATTGGTCAAATAATCACAAACATGTGCTTAGGCTTTAAAATCGAACTTTGAGTTGGTTGTAAACACAGACATGTTTCATCTTGATGAACTGGATCAAGGAGCTCACCTGCAATGTTGATTCTAAACTGATCCATTATCAGCTCTCTCTGTGGCAACTGTTAGTCAATGGAGGTTAACAGCAGTTTAACATACAGATACTAAGAACTCAAATGTTTTTCTTTCGTTTAGTTTTAATACAAAAATCCAGAGATATCATACATCACCATCTCAGATTTGATCTTTCACATTAGAACCCAAATTAAGGGAAAGGGAAGGGAAGAAATGAGACTGGGGGGAAAAAAAACAAAAGAACAGAAGTAGTAAAATAAATTCCAGATGCTCATACGTTAACTCGCCTTGTAACATTTTCACTTCTATCACCTTGGGCAACAGGTTTTGACGCTGAACCCCGACCTTTAGTGGAGCTGTTTGCATTAGCAGGGAAGAGTCCTCTGAAGTGAGACATATGTGAGGCTCGCTTCCACATTGACTGATAGACATCCTGTTTACATGCAGATAAAACCATTTCTACCAGTGTCCACCACAGCAACAACACAAGTGACTGTCAGGAGGTCCAGTGGAACAACTTCAACCAGATGTAAAAACAATTATCAAGAACAGTTTCACTGATCAATAGTGGACAGGTAGGTGTCTATGATATTGCTTAAATCTACTCAACTCTCTCAGAACTATGTAAAAACGTTAAGTGTAGCAGTTTGTTTGAAATGGAGCACAACACACAACCGTTATAGTTTTTATTCTGTGCTACAAGGTGCTCCATAAGAAACAGATGCTTACAAGTTGAACCAGGAACAGTGAGGGAAGCACAGTCTGATAAACTGTTCACATGTGAGGCCACCGTCTCTGTGCTGTGGCCCCATGTAGCCATTGGGCCTCACACTCTCCGTTGCCACATGTCAGGTCCTCAGTAACTTTTCCCGCTCAGTTACCTGCAGATCTGTAAGAGATCAGATCCACTCGGCCCAGTTTCCCCGTGACAGATTTTCATTTAAATGAGCGTTTGTTTAAAAATAAGGGAAAACACAGTATGAGATAGGTGTGCCGGAGCAGCACCAAGTTTAACTCGAGTGGTTGCCGTCATCGTTATTCATCGTCTCTGAGGAAACCGTCAGTCCATATCCGTCCATCAGTTTCTCCCAACAAAAAATAACTCCTGTTTATATTCAGCATGGTGGTCAGCTCTATTAAAAAAGTAAAATGGCCATTCTGTTATCTTCCTCTCCCCCCCCTTTCCCACAAATAGGTTATACACACAGCTGCACACATGCACTCACAAACACACCCTCAAAGCGCGCACACGCACGCACACACGCACACTCACACACACACTCACACACCCAGTCCTGATATTCACCATGTGGGAGAGAGAGCCAAGCCAGGCCGCGTCAGACCTGATTAAGCTGAGCCAAAGAACAAAAACACCATTTTTCTCTTTCCCGTGTCTGGCTCTACAAAATGGTTGCGTGGCGTACCGCAAGGCTCTGTGCTCGGCCCAATTCCTTTTTCTCATATGCCGTGACTCTCACTGCGCTCACATCTCATTGGCTAGCTCCTCCGTTTCCGTAGAAATGTCTCCATTGGCGATCTTGGTGTTCTCCTCGTATCCAGGAGGCATGAAAGCTAATGTGTAGGGGTAAAGCTTGTGACATTCGGCACGGTACGACTCAGCACGCTCCTTGCAGTCGCCCAGGACACCACTTCGGAGACACTCGAGGACCTCTGTGCAGATCTGAAAAGACGGTGACAAAGGACAGATTTGAAAAAAGATAGTGCTTTTTATTTGGATTAAACATATTTACATTAAAGAAGCAGTTTGGCATTTAAGTTAATAAGCTGGTTCCTGCTTTGAGTTAGATCAGAAGATCTACGACATTCATCACTAAAGTAAATCTCACACAACTTTCTAGGAAGAAAGTCAACATTTTTGTGGGAGAAAAGAATAAACTCACAAAGAGATGGATATACTAAAAGCCAATTATCCCAGAGGGATCAATAAACTTTACTACCAAAAGACTGTCAAATCACCCATTTCCATGAAAACACACCTGTATGGTTCTATTGTTGAGTGACTCATCTAGAGCAGTCGCCAGCTCTGCTGCCTTTGCTTCCGTTGACGAGTCCAGATACGCCATCATTTTAGCAGCTGCAGGACAGACAGACAGAGAGTCTGAGGGAAAGCTTGTGTTTTGAGAAGGGTGAAATCACACATTTTCAAAATCTACAAGGGAGGAATAGGACTTGCTCTCCAAGGCATATTTAAACATGTGATGAACAAGAGTGGTGTGAAAATGCTGAGCCAACACTGCTTTGTTTGCAAATATAGGTCCTATGCTTTCCTTCACTAAAAGAAAAATACAGACTAGTTCCACTGTATGTAGTATCGAGAGTCAGGATGTACATACTAGTTGCCTGCTGGCTGTAGTGTTTCATGTGTGTGGTTAAGCTCCACTTTTTGCTCCAGATGAAAGTGATGAGCGCATTTGTAGCTGTTAATTCTGTGATGTTGGCTTGGTGCGTCTTTGCTCTCAGGAAGCATTAAAAGCTCCAGAATAAAGAATCAGAATGATGAACTGTGTGTGCCTACCGGCTAGTCTATGTGGTATTGAGTTGGAGTGCTTGGTGAGGTAGGCCTGGTTGAAGCTCTTTGCGTTGCTGTCTCCAAACAGCCGGGTGATCTCCTGCTTCAGGACCGTCCTGACGACCTCCGGCAGCTCCTTACTCTCCGAGACTGGAGGAATACATTAGAAATAGAGGGAGGGGCCGGGATGTAGAAAAGAACGAGTGTAAGGAGGAGGCACAAAGGAGAAATGAACGGCAACACTGAAGTTGATAGGTGGCAGGCAGTAAAACAGAGTGAGAGTGGTACGTAGTAAAACAGAAGCTGTCTTACCTCCTTTAAAGAAGCGTACCAGACACTGGTGTAACCATGGGTGTTCTGGGTCGATGGCCAAGGCTCTCTTCACGGACTGGAGCATTAACAAGTATTTTTCTGAAAAGAGAATACAGATTAGAAATGAGTTGAGGAGAAGTGAACGTTTAGGAAGAGATTATAAAATCAAAGTAAAAACAAAAGTCAGTGAAGTAACATGTATAAGAGTGAATGCCTAGCAACCTTTCCTGAAGTAGATCTCAAAGGCCAGCAGGTGTGTGTCTATTTTTTCTTTGACCAGGTGTTTGAGAGGCATCAGAAACTTGATGGCTTCTTCCAGTGGATTTTCAACCTATAAGCAGGAAGTGAGAAGAAATGGGAAAACTGTCAGTATCACCAGAACTACTCAGTTACTGTCACACTAGTTTGTCATGCTAACCTTAACCAGTTTGTCAGGAATGAGTTCCTCTTTGGGTCCTCCGATCTCCTCATCATCATCTTCCTTCTTCTTCTTCTGGTTCTTAAGCTGCTTCTCCTTCTCTGCGTTCTTTTTCTCCTCCTCCAGCTGGGCTTTCTTCTGCGCTCGCCGCTGCTTGTTCCTTAGTTTTTTCAGCTCTTTGTCCGAGAGGTTAGCTAAAGAGAGGCAACAAGAGTGGTCAATGTCTTATCAGTGACAAGAGCATTTTTAAATCCACAGAAAACTCAGTAATACAAATAGGACTCCACAAGTTTCACCCAGCACAGTCATGTCCCAACTCTCTGTCCTCTCACCAGTGTCAGCCTGCAGCTCCTTGCTGTCGTCAGTCAGAGGGTTGTCATGGAGACTCAGGTAGATCTGGATGGCGGTAACCGCAGCCTTATAATAGAAGGGATGCATGCGGAGAACGTCCTCCAGCTTCAGCAGGTCCACATAAGAGCGTAGTGTCATCTTCCTCATGCAGTATGTGTGGAAATCAAACTGGTCATCTGTGATCTCCACAAAATGCTGATGAGAGTAGGGAAAGAAAATTAAGGATTTAATAACAATAAGAACCTTATGAGGATCGTTAAGGTGTGTTATTCCAGCACAGCATGCAGGAAAAGCTCACCCTTTCGATCTCGTGGCACTTCTTGAGAGCCTCCCCAAACTTGTTCATGGCCTTGTAGGCAAGTGCACACTCTGTCTGAAACCACATACACTGCATTTCGTTCAGGTTCTCCACTGCTGACGCTCCCTCCTGAGAAAGCACAAGACACAGAGGCATGTATGAGCAAAGCAAAAGACCACATGACCTTCTTCCATTGACAGTTCTTAACCCAGTTTTAGTTGTTTCAGCAATCTCCTTAGATGCTTTCTTTGCTTCCGACATAGTTGTTTAAGAAATGAGAAGCTATTCACTGCATCAGTTAGGGTTAAATAACTAGTTGCCAGCTGAAATGTAATCATCCATGCAGTCACTATCCAATGGAAGGCTTTTGCTTTTAGTCGCTTAGTTAAATCCAGGTGGAGACTTTTTTTTTTGGATGGGCAGTGTATCAAGTAGTTATCAAACGTTATTGCCTAGCTATTATTCATGCAAGACTCATATAGGTTACATATAGTATACTGCTCATTTCATTAAAAGGCAGTTTTTGAATTACACTGACTATCACACTATTTCTACTTAGATTGATACATAAAACAGTTACAACAAAAAACATAGTTCTAGCTCAAGAGTAATTTGACAATATTACTGGTTTTTCCAATGTCTTGAGGCTTCGCAAGGAATATGAAGCTGGCTTACATTTAATTGATGTAGATCGCCATGGTAACCTATGCTAACCTGGCCTGATTTCACCTAAACTGTTTGAGGTCATCAGTCAATTTGAGGTCATCAGCTATTAAAATCTGTAATCTGAAACTTCCAAGAGACGTGGGATGTTTGTTACTCTGCAAATCTGCTTCTTAGGGATGGGATTTGGGGGATTTTAAACAACTATTTTATTGCTTTGTTGCCCACTTTTCTCACACATTTAGTGACAGGTAATGTGTGACAGTGTGTTGTAAACCAGTCAAGTCTTGTCTCGCTCCGGCCTCGGTCACAGACACACAGACAGAGGGGAGAGGATGCACACAAACACCATAACAGTATTTTCAGATCTGCTAATCTCACTCACAGCTCAATGGATCAAGCAAAGTCCCTTACACTGCTGCAATAAAATAATTTTTCACATTCTTACAGGCGCATGTACGCATGAAATGTTTTTAGTGTAGGCTTCAGATGTGTCTGCAGACATCTTTTTTTTTTTTTTTTTTAATTAATCTGCTAGCAGTGGTGTAGTGGCTAATGCCAATTAATTAAAAATGCAGACGAATTTGGCCGACCACGGGATGACAGCATCTCACAAATGGCACAGTTCACCAGATGAAATAACTACGTCATAAAGATTAGAGCTTTCTTTCAGTTGCAGAAAGCCTCTTTCATTCCCAACAGAAACACCCACACAGTGAACAGAAGAAACTGCTACCAACACCACTAACTCCTAAATATAATATGATACATAATGAATGGGTTGCTCCGTCATTGCAGAAGCACAAGCCATCTTGTATTTGTAATTCTGTGGTAATTATCTGTCAAAATTAAAGCCCCAGTTACTTACAGTTTTAGGATAGTGCTGTACAGTATACAGGGCCATGACAAATACAAGTTGATATTTCCAAACTAAGTTTTCTCACCCGTGTGAACTTGGAACACATTTCCTCTGCCTCTTTGACCATGCCAGCTTTCAGCATGTACTTGGCACACTTGGAGTTGATGAATCTGTCTGCAGTGTCCAGAGCCTGAGCCTCATCCATCCACTGAGCGGCCTCTCTGATGTTCCCAGCATGCTGGGGGAGGATAAAGGTCAATACAATATGCTCCTGACATACTGTATGTACAACAGCAAACACGTGTACAAATATGTCACGTATGGTACCTTGTAAATCTTGGCTTTGATAAGGAAGAGTTCGATTAGCGTAGGCGTGCTCTCAATGGCTGCGTTGATGTATTCTAGAGCCAGTGTCTGCTGGCCAATCATGTCGTAGTGCTGTGCCAGGAAGTATTGAACCCAGAGCAATGTGGTCGGAGGCTCCTCCTTGCCGTCGTCTGTGATAGTGCAAGCAGATACTGAGTTTCCAATGTTAGGGTCAAAAACAAAAGACTGCAACACTTAGAGCACACATTTAACGGTAAGAACGGTAAGTTCTCCTTACCATTCTGGCTGAACATTCGACAGCTTTTTAATGAAGTCTCATAGCTGACCACCAGCTCCTCTATTATTGCCACCTGCAAAGAGAAAGAAGTTCATGACCTCACTTCATTTGTAGGGTAATATTTCAGAAAGATTTTAATATAAACGGTATTAAACTAGTATTTGTGCCTCAATTCCTCTGGCGTGTTACACAAGGTTTAAAGTGAAGTGCTAAAAAAGACTGTCAGTCTGATCAGTCATTAGGCATCTTTAGCAGATGTGTCATCACCTTTTCTTTGTCGTTGTACAGGGATTTGAGTGTGGTGAAGACGGGTGGACAACCTTTACTGAAGTTCATCCTCAGATACCTGTCCAAACACTCTCTGAACTTCTCGCCTGCAAACAAACAAGTAATGAGAAACTTTAGTTCCACTTACACACAGTCAAATACAAAGTAATCACAGCAGAAAAGCTGTGTGTTATTGACCATACCAGAGAGGAAGCTGAGGGGAAGTCGACGAGGAACAAGTCCTTTGGGAAACTTCTCCCAGGCATCTTCATAGATCTTGTGCCTTTCCTCTACCGTGCCTGACAAACAAACAAGACACACACACTTAAATTCAGCAGTGCTGACAAGTGTAGCCTGAATAATTAAAGCAAATTTTGTAATGGTCAATGATGATGAAGCTGGTGCTTGAAGGAAAATTGTTTCATACTTGGTTTTAGTGCCTTCTCCAGGCCGTGGTAATAAGACCAGTTCTCTGGGTTCCTCTCCTGCAGGCGACAGTAAACTTCTGTTGCTTCTTCCAGACGCTCCAAGTTCAACAGCAGCTCTCCTACAGAAGCACCAGGAACAGCTTTAGTATCACACGTAGTACTCAAACATATAATGCAAATAAAACAAATCAAAACAAAAACAGAGAAACCTCCAAATGTTGCAGCAGCATAAAATAAAATTTAAACTGGAATCTTGCAAATACAGACATTAAACCTGAACTCTGCATAAACTGTTTTTTACTGGGTGTCTGAAAAGAAAAAGCTGCAGCATCCGCAATTTCAAACACCCCGGTCACACTGACTTTCCAATATAAAAACATGGCATTTAACAGGTTCCGCTTCAGCGTGACATTGAGAAGTGTAAAAGCAACCCACCTCGTGTCTCCTCCACTGCCAGCTTGTCACAGATCTGCTTCTCATAGTTGGAGAGATGCTCGAGGGCCTCCTTGTGCAGGCCTGCTTCCCTCAACACCTGGTTCTGGTACAGCAGCAGCTCGCTGTACTCGTAGTCCACTTTGTCCGGAGACGTCTGGACAGACCACACAAGCGAGGGAGCAGTGTTTGGTTATCTCTCACAGTTCTTCTCATGGCACTGTTATATTTTGACATAAACGTCATCTTTTCGTATCAGAGAGCATATCCAACTGCCTGTTTTAAATCCATTTACTACAAGTATTGAATGAAAAAACGTTAAGTTGGTTTTGAGGGTTTTTAGGTGTGTTAATAAAGCTAAATACAATAATTTACAAAACAACAACAACAACCAACTGTAAAACTAAAATAAAATGTAGGTTGGAATTGACAAATTTTTGGTTTCAGACCATATAACTTCAGGTGATGGTGTCTGTGGCCTAGAAAATAAAGGCAGAAACCCTAACAAATCTCAAGGTCATCATTCCATACAACTTGCTGATAGAAAGACACAGAGAAAGAGCACAGAAAGAAGCGCATGTTTGAAATGTGAAAAATGACTCTTGATTGGTAGATTATTTTCATACCCTACTCTTTCTTGGTTAATGTTTATCCTCAACTAAAATTAAAACTACAACTGAAACCAAAATATGAGAAACATTAACAGAAAAATTAATAAAAAATGAAAGTCAATTATACTCTGTATATACTCCATGTCTTAAAAGAGCTTGAGATACTGAATAAGTTGCAGGAATCTTAGAGTGGTACACAGCACAACACAACACAACATTTATGACCCCCCCCCTTGCTGCATGTTTAACCATGTGCTGCTGTAACCTGTCAGCTGTCAATTCAGAGTTGTGCTCTTATGAAACTGTTGTTTCTCTAGCAAGATCTACTCAGACTGCCACTGCCAGTTTTATGTAAAAGTGGCCATGGTAAACTGCCATTATATTAAAATCATGTCTCTCTTACAAGCAAGAACAACAGTGTGAAATTACTGCAACCACAGGTTTGACTTCTGCGTTTTTACTGTTCAGGAAACTCTGCATCATTTTTTTGTGTATGTATGCGTTTGCTTTGTCACGCCAGCTTGTTATATTACATATATGGCACAAAGACAGGAAGCAGACTGGTCTTATCGGGAGCAAACCAGAGCGAGGGAAAGCTCTATAAAAGCTATGACCAATGACCACAGAGCATACAGGCAACACCCTTTTAAGACTGTGCTGAGAAGACGACTGGCTACAATGCAGGTACCCTAACTTGTAACCACACCTTACCTATTCCACTGTGTGCAGGATGAAAGAGGCACCCTTCTATAAGTAAAATGCTGGTCTAACCTGTTGTGTTTTCCTAAACTCCTCAATGATCTTGGCAGCCATCTCGTAGTCTTCCAAGAGGTGATAGGCGATGGCGTAGCCGATCCAGGAAGCCCGCTGTGCTGGACGCAGCTGCAACAGCTGGTAACGTGTCTCCTGTAAAGAAAAAAAAAAAAAAAGAACTTATGTTTATTAAATAAGTGAAAATTAATTAGTAGTAAGTGAGGTGGTGGTGGTAGCACATGGTGGTGAAGAACAATTTAACTGATTCATGGTATCAATGCCAGAATGTTGCTCACTGGCAAAAAAAAAAACAACAAAAAACAACCCAAAACACTGATATGCTCCGACTCACTGCTTCTCTCTCTGCCTCTCTCGTCCATATTTTTAATCCTTTCAACTGCACTTTCATTTTCCCCATTTTCTACCTTTGACTAAATAAGCATCTAAATCCCAGCGTGTGTCCCAGGAGAGCTGCTCTACATTGTGGATACTGACAGAAACCTGGTACTCGCCTGCTGATCTACTCAGTCCTCTCCAAGTCAGTGCCACACTGTGTCCTGGATCAGGCTTAGTGACAGATGGAAGTGTGTATTCAGGAAAGTTCTTTTTCCACGCAAGTTAGTTCTGTGTCTTGTATTTTTAAGTTATATTTCTGATATCTGCACCTCACAAGTTTGCGCTGATCTTCGCATGGGTGAGCATGGCTGATAGTGGCTTTTTATTATAAGAAATCAAACATATATTTCAGAAACCACTGTTCCTGAGTTCTCCTGTCAGTCCTCACCCTGTAGCCCTCCAGGTCTCTCATCTGGATCTGAAGCAGGGAGAGATCTCTGAGGATCTGCAGGTTGTCCTTGTCCCACTTCAGAGCGTTGCGGTAACACTTGATGGCCTCATCGTACTTCTTATCTGAGCGCTGCAGTAGGCCGTATACATGCCAGCCTGGGATGCGAGGAAAGTTAAGGAACATGCACACACAGTTCCACCATACACTCAAATCAATGTTAGAAAGGTTTTAACAGAAGGGCGCAGTTTGTCCTCTGCACGGACAACTGATGTAACTCATTCACAACCTTCATATCACTTAATGATTTATTTTTTGCTAAGACCTGTACATAAAAATAATTAGCACTGCTGATCACAAACAATCATTTCCCTTATTTTAATTATTCCATTATTGCAATATCCCTACAGGCTCTGTGGTCTTACTGAATAGACAAATTTACTAAAACATTCCCTAAATCTCTGACTATGAACTAAAATGACATTATGTTGCTAAGCCTCTTTTAAACAAAGCACTTCGTATACAAGCATTAATCCTTTGAATATATTAATATAAACATAGAAAAATGAGTTGTGAAGTTAAATAGATATGCACATGTTGTCTGCTCAGAGATATGTTGACTTTAAGCGTGGCTTAGGCTGAAATAGCACTTAACTGCTGGAAAGGTGCACAGATTTCAGTCTGGAAGTCACACGGGGAGAGGGAGGGGCAGAAAGAGAACAGAGAGGATATGCTGACTGCGCTCCTGAGAGGCAAAGAGCCTCTACACAATGGCATCTCAAGGTCCTGTGGCATTACACACGTGCATGCGCACACACACACTTTCACATTCTGCAGAACTCACTATTGAAAATCCGAAGTGCCTTTTCTCCTTTATTAGTGCACAGCATTTTAGTGAAACAACCATGTGTAAGGATACAGACGTGGCTCTTGAGGTCATTGCGCAGGCCTCTTCTCACCAGGTCGTAGGCTTCCTCCTTCTTCCCCAGACAGTTCAGGGTCAAGCCCTTCATCGCCAGGGTCTCTGCACAGAAATGAGAAGACTGTGATGCTTCTTATTAAAAGTAACCTTTTTGTTTCATGCACGCTTTCATACTCGTGCTGCTTACCTCCATGCTCTGCAAACTTGGGGTTGGACAGGATTTGTTTGCAGAACTTGAGGCCATTTCTGTATTGTTTGTGTTCGTAGCAACGCTGTCAAAAGAACAGGAAATAACATTAGATTAAGAGAACAACATTAAGTCCACTACTCACTCCTAGCACAAAAATTACACTACCTTAAAGAAATTGCAAGCATTTTTCAAGTTATATTTAGGTATGCAGTTGCACAATCCACAGTACATCACCTCTCTTTTTAAGCAGATCACTGCCTACCAGGGGAGATGCTGTGTGTGTGCACACAGGAAAGCAAGAGTTAGAAAGAGGTAAGCTGGCAGATAGCATTTTGTTGTCCCACCACCGACGTCAAACAAGGAAGTTAACAACTTCATGTACAGGGTCGTTTATGAAATTACAAGTAATTGTCACAGTTGTTTTCCTTGGCTGACTCACTCTATGTAGCTCAATACACCAGTGATTTCTTTCTTATTCAGGGCATTTCAGTTTGTAGTGGCTAAGCCCATTACAACTATTTCTGGCATTCACAATAGGCTTGCTTTTCTCCTACTTTCTCTGATCTGCAGATTTTACTTTTTAAACAAGAGTCTTCAGAGGTAAAGCCAAGGCTAAAACTAAGAGTAAACTATGAATCTCACAGGTTCCACCTGGGTAAGAAGAAACGCCTGCTGGACACAGTACTTTCCCAGAGTTGGAATTGTGTTATCTGCAACAAAAGATGTTTTATATCGTTCAAGATGTCTAGATGTAAACACCAGTTCATAAATGCAGAAATTCTGAACTTTCGACTAACATTCGAACACACGTAAGACTGCACAACAGTACATTATGTAAACAGCTAATAGGAAGTCATTTTGACACGCATGAAAGAATGTACACACACACACACACACACACCATTATATACCCAAACCTAAAGCATGTGATTTACTCTCCACATGCAGAATCAAAACAAATTACTAGATCACAACTTATCAAAACCACTACCGTGATTAATTATATAAATCAAGATATTAACAACACCAGCATAAGATCTGAGCTTTGCACCGAGTCTTGAATACTAACTCCTTGTCGCACTACTAAAAAAAACAACACACTGGGTTCTTGCTATGCGCATATGCACGGAGGACACCAAGACTTGCCCACGTGCACCAGTGGATTGCAGAGTAAACTATTTTTATTGATTGGAAATCAAGTGAAACAAAGTTATGTAAGAAGGGTTAGTGAAGTGAAGTGAGTTTCACAATGTTTGGAGCTGAAGACATGTGGCTTCGCCTTCATTAACATTTAGAGAAATAACGCCAAGAATGCAGCAGCCCTGAACCCATACCGATCTGAAATGGGTATTAACATTCAGGACACCAAACACCAACACTGGTAATGTAAAAACTCAGTTACATAAGCTGTACTATAATCTAGGTCTTTCAAAACACTTTTAAAATTGTATCTGGTTAAAATAGAAAGAAGGCATCTATGGTAATAGCCTTCAGCCGAACAAGGGTCTTCATCATTATAACACACTCTACATTTAACAACATCTAACACAGACAATAAATAATGTCAAGTTTGCAACATCTACTGCAAATGACAGTTCAATAACTCATACATGCTTTATGAAACTATACAGATGCTAGTACACACAAATACTGTACTGCACATTTCATGTAAATTTAGCAACACCACCAGCTGTGCTTATCCAGCATATTCTCCACATCACCCAAAATAACTCAGCCCCCAGAGTTATAGAGACCAACTGTCAGAGTACTGTGGCTCTAAGCGGAGGTGCTAGCTGCGAGGAGCTGTCGGGGCAAATGTTAGATGCAGAGAAAACATTTCAAAGCCTGCTCTAAAACAGTGGTATTGGAATCACATCATGTTGGAAGAAACGAGGGGATGAGGAAGATTATTGGGGTTGCAAACTGAAAATGCTTAAATCAGAAAAAGACAACTCAAGATGGTGACAGCAGTTCTCACTCAGTACTCTGTTGAAAGCCTACTTTGTCACATGTGAAGGTAGCTAAATTAACTTTTACATTAAGTAAATGTACCAACTATGATAAAGCTTTTCAAGACTCTCAAGATGCATTATTTTCTTTGCACTATAAGAATATTTGCAATCACACTGTACAGCATCTACACACCAAACGTTGCCCATAACATACCTGGCAGTCCATAACTTTCAGTTCACTCTACTGAATCTGTTCTGAGTACTTAACAAGAAAACCTAAGGTGCTTCTTTTGTGTGAGCATTTTGCTACAGGTCTTAGTAAATTTAAAAACCTGGAAGTCCAGTTTTAAAAATCAGTCTAAAGATTATCACATGCCAAGACAACTCATACCTGATTGTACTCCTCTGAGTCACAATTCTACAGTTCAAAAAAAGTTACTGTGGATGAAATAATGATAAATATAGGTTTAGCTTTTGCTGATGCAATTCCAGGATCAAATTAGAAGTATGTTTGGACCTAAAGGGCTGCTCTACAAGTTCAAATCCAGCTGAAAATATTTCAAGTTAGCATCTCCCCTTTCCTTGAAAGACCAACTGGACTGCCATGCAGAAGTTGGAAAACTGCCAACTTCTAATAATGCATTTGAGCACCCGGTCTGGGAAAGCAAAAATAAATGTAAGGTGTGGTCTACTCCTGACTACGGCCTGGAAGAAAACAGTTCCAAGTCTCATATCACAACTTCAGTGCATAAAGTTTAATGGTAGTCATTGTATTCTAGTTTTTGGCACATGGAACAGTTGTTTCACCACTAAACTCTACTAAATATAACTATACAATATACTATATAATATAACTGACTAAATATCTACTACATCCTCCACAAATTCCCCAAAACCATTATGATGTATGGGAATAATCTGAAGCACTGGTAGCACAGCAAAAAATGTGTTATGGAGTATTTTAAGTATGTTGTAGGATGTAATTCTGTTAAATGAGCACAACTATCAAACACAAAACATGTTAACCTCAACTATTTGCTTGTCAAAGTATTTAACCTTGTTGTTGAATGTCTGCACTCTGGAATAATGTTACTAATTCATTGGTAAATTTAGCAACAATTGAAAAAAAAAATATATATATAATATATCAGCCCAACAAGTGTTTGATGAAAAGTAATACCCCCTCTGAGGGAGGCAGAAAACACAGGCTCAGGATCAGGTGAATGTTGGCCCTGCCAGAGGTGGAGTGACCGAGTGCCAGTCTTTTCCAATGTGCTTATAAACATCCCTGCCTTTCAAAACGATAATAAAAAAAAGTCACAGATGTTTAACAACACACACTACACACACACACACACACACACACACACACACACACGCTGAGAACCAGAAAATATGACAGAAGAAGAGGAACGCTTCACTACACTGAGTCCAGACTCTTCAGTTACATCCTGCTAAACAAAATCCTGAACTAGACTTGATCCACGCCGGTTTAAACATTTCTGCGTGTGCAGATATCCAACTGCGGGTCGACATAGAGATTCAAACATGGAAGAGAGGGATGGATGCTGATGGGTGGGTAGCTAGCTGCCAGCGCACAGCAGGCCTGAAGCAGCTAGCTAGCGTTACCGATTTGCTGGCACAGTCGCACCGGTCCTTACCCAAGTATCGTATAATCTTCACGCATGCACTACTATTTTTACCTATTCTTACTTAGACTGGTGATGTTAATGTGTGCAGGTCGAGGTTCCACATACACAAATGAAAACTGACAATCACCAAAAGTCCGCGAAACAAAGACATTTAACGTTAGTTGGCTAGTTAGCCGATTAGCTAATGTCAAATGCCCAGCAAGTGGGCTGAGCTCCGATAGCAGGTTAGCATGGCCCAGGTGTGGCACAAAATAAATGTACACTATATATCAGTAAAGACGAGGGTTTGTGTCAGCTAACACCAAAGCAAATGCAACAACATTTATAGGGACAGCTTAGCAATATTTACAAAAGCAACTCGAGATGCTAACTCGAACACATGACTGTTAACGCGAGTTAGCCATCATGGACCCTAGCGTTAGCGTTAAGTTATTGGTTGTGTTTGACAAGCGGGGAGGCCTGTCGCAACTAGCCAAAATGCGGCTCTTCACTCCAGCACCACTGCATTTTTCATCAGTGCCGTATTGTACTCTTCGTGAAAACGTCTACCAGAATCATAACAAAGTCAAGAACAACCATTTTGGTTTAACCGCACAGTGACAGCGCGCATCAGGGTCGGGCTGGCTAACCCATTCAATGATGCCATTTTGCTAACAATCTGAGGCTAATGCTAACAGCCGAGGAGCTCCACTGACACCCCGGGTGCCACCGATGGATCTTTAAACTCCTCGGTTGTCGGTATTCACGCCAGCTAACGCCACGCAGCTCTGTAACAACGAACTGACCAGGATCCTCTTGAAGAGGGCGTTTTCTTTCGGCGGTAAAGTCACTGTCGGCATCGTTGCGGTGGAGATCAGTTTCCCCCTCGACCTCAGCACATGTAGCTAAAGTTAGCCCGGGTAGTCCAGACGAGTAGAGTTGAGAGATGGCGCCGCTCCGTCCGCTCCAGCCGCTGCGCTCGATTGCTCCGTTTTCCCTCCTCTCACTTCCTCCTCATCCACGGGACGGAAGCTGCGACGCTGTTCAAAGTGGCGGCGGGCAGAAACTGAAAGGTTGTTAAAACAAGGTAAAGATGCAATCAGTGCAGGTTTGAGGACATAAAGAAGAAAGAAACTCTCTTCAGTAATCGAAAGAACTTCAGTTAGCCTACACTTCAATCACCTCCATACATACAGATATGGAAATGTAATATAAATATGGAAAATGTTCATTACAAAAGTTGAACCAGGCTGCTACACAGACCTCTACCTAGGCGTCTATCTACAGACTATAGTTAGGCTGTAGCAGATACAGATCACTGTGTCTTTGTAGTCATAGACTGCTGATAGTCTAAAGTCATTCTCTTATGGTACTTTCTAACTAGGTCCCAACACAGATTCTCAATTGGACTGAGATCTGGACTCTGTGACAGCCACTAAAGTACCATGATTTTGGTGTCCTTCAAACATTTTGTTCTGACTTGGATGTATGTTTTGGGTCATTGTCTTTTTTTATATCGTCCTTAAAAATGGCTACATAATCTTTCTTCTTGATCTCATACATCTGAGCAAAGTTCACTATACAGCCCCACAGCATAATGCTCCCACCACTACATTTAACCGTAGGAATGGTTGAAGGCCTTCACCAAAAAAGCAGCATCCATGTGCCCAAGCAGCAACAGACCAACAGGGTTTTATTTTTTTATCGATTCGAGAATAACTGATTGATTAATTGACACTTTTTTGACATTTACATGTTGTAAGATTGTATCTAAGGTTAGATGTCATCTTTCTATTTGTGAATTAGCTATAGAAGTATAATTACCATGTGGTACCACGTGGTAGTGTGGATCTTTACACTACATCATTTCATATTCACTGATTTGTCTTTAACAGTGTTTCATGTCCCTGAGTGTATAAATTGTCATCTCCACTGTCTCCTTTTATTTTAGGTTTTGTTTTACCCTATTCACCCGTGACAAATACAAATATGTAGATTTCTTTTATGATGTCATGTTAGTTTTTATTATACAACACTTTCTCATGCAGTGATTTTATTATGACTGCATGATTCCCGAACATTAATCAATAAATCACAATTAATCCGATGGAAATGCAAAGCGACTGCAGGCTGCTGTTTAACAGCACATTAGGAAAATGTAGTTTCAGCCAGCGGCCACTAGAGAGCGCCGTATCGACAGAGAAAGAGGTGAAACCAAACCAAACCTCCAGTTTGTCATCATGAAGCAAAACAAGCACAGGGATGGAGCTGTGAAGCAGAGTGGAGTAGTTCACAAAGCGTGTGTGTGTGTGAGTGAGTGTGTGTGTGTGTGAGTGTGTGTGCATAATGTCAACACGCTGTACATGAGCACGTCGCCTTAAACAAGCTGGGGCTGCATACAGGGCGCTACTTTCCATTTATATAACTCAATGAAACAGAAAGATAAAGTCATCCAAAGGTAATTAGCAATCTGTGTGTGTGTGTGAGTGTGAGTGAAAGAGAGCGGGAGATAGAGAGAGAGAGATTTTCCTGGTGTTTTGTTCATGATTTGAGACAGCTTAGGCCTTGCTCTGCTGTTATCTGGTGGCCTCCTACTCCTCCACTACCACAATGGCTCCTGCTACCACATTCATCAACTTGACACCACACACACACACACACACACACACTTCTCTGCCTCACTCCACACTATCCCCATCCCCTGTTTTCTCTCTTCCCCCCCTCCATATGTCTTTCCACTCCACGTTTCTCCAGCTACATTTCTTCACCTTATTACTCTCCTAGGGAGAGGCAGAGTGAATGATTCTTCTTCTCATCTCCCACTCTTTGTGACACATCATTTGTCGTTCTGATTAGAGCCCGTAACAGTGCCTCCGGAGTGTGTGCAAGGCTGATGGTGTGTGTCTGTAAGCGTTTGGCTACAGGAGGAAAACGGATGTCATTAACTTGGCTGAGCACTGAGGAGCGAGAAAGACAGTTGTGTGTGTGTGTGTGTGTCTGTTCACGACGCAATCACTCTTGTGCAATAATTAAATTAGTAGAAAAAGCTGCAAAAATCTCTCATCAGTGTCACTTTTATACTGCAAATATTACATTTCACTATTTAACTAGCTGCACCAGGAGTGGCAGTAGTGGTGAAACAGCTCCAGATAGATTGGAAAAAAAATGTAGCTACATATTGTAGCTTATTGTTTCCTGTTAACTTGCATTATGTAGTACACAGTATAGAAGCATAATATTTGGAACATGGCTACACTTACACAAGCCTGCTAAACATCAATGTTAACTTTATCACGTTAATATACAGAAACTAGCTGTAGCCTCCCAAAATGTAATATTGGTTATTATTTATATTTTTTCCTGCTGGAAGAAATTCCTCGAAACTCTGGCAATAAGTGATAGGCATTTGCTATTATTTTTGACATTTTATACAATGCATGATTAATTGAAAGGAGCAGCAGATTTAGTGATAAAGAAAATTGTTTCTTACAGCCCTGCAGCTATTCTAGTCTGATTGGATTTGTGTAGGAAACCAGTGGGTTTCAATCTGCCAGGCTGCCGGAACTATCAACAGTTGTTCTGCTTTTTCATACCAGTAATAAACACCTCAACGCCACACTCTCTGGAATTGTTAAGGCGCCTGCTTGGGGGTCGGACTGTGGCAAACATTTCCAACTGCAGGCTTTCTCCTCCACCCCCATCACTCCCCATCTTCCTCCTGTCCTGTCCTTCATTCTCCCTCTTCCTCTCGTTTTTCTCTGTCCTAGGTGGTGTCGCTGCTGAACATGAGTAATGATGTTGTCATCTCTGTAAGTCTCCATTTATCAATGTCAGATGGGAGAGCAGGAGTGGGGCGGATATGCGTGCGCGTGAGTGTTGTGATGGTGGGTGGTGGGGGTACAGAGTAGAGGAGAAACAAGGCAACCAGGGAGACGGGAGAGGAAAGATGTAGGAATATGAGGAGAGGTGGAGGAAGATGGCCATGACGAAGAGGACACATGAAGAAAAAAGGGCCGTGGTGGACAGAGCACGGGGAGGTGCGAGTTTGAAAGAGGTGGTTTGTAAAAAGATGAACAACAACAAAAAGGCTCCGGCCCTGCGTGGGGTCTGTGTGTCTGTCTGTCTGCTGACACCAACAGGGAGCCCATGATTCATCGTCACTATTACTGCCAGACAGAATTAAGGCTCTGCTCTTGAGCATATGCAAGTCTAATTATGCAAATCAGCCCGGTTAGACAAAACATTACTCCAGCAGTTAGTCCGTCTGGATTTAGGGGCCAAATGAATGTGTGAGCATTTGTCTCCGTCAGTCTTATGACCCTGAGACGAAAAGAAGTACTGCTTGTAACCAACTGACACGTAGCTCCCCATTTGTTTAATTTGAATTTTTATTAATAGCTCATTTTATCTCTAATAGAAATAGCACATTTATATCTTTCTAGTTCATTTTCAAATGCATGAACTGCTCACGACATTAAATGAACTGGAGGAAATCATTCTTTATTGTGTAAATAAATATTGATACGAATGTGAATTAAATAATAAAAAAACAAACAAACAAAAAAACCTTACAAGTAGGCTACCATGAGTTAGCTAGGTTTGTGCTATCAAGCTAGCTAAGTTGTTTACTATATATTTGCAATTTATATAATTTTTTTATTATTATTTATTTATTTATTTTAATGTTTCCAGTTGAATTTTTGACTTGTGTTAACTTTTTATCACCTTTTGACCCAAGTTGTAACAAATTAGTCAGTGGAAAGAAGCCTTCATTTAATATGATCAGCGAGAACATTCTCTCTTTATTGTATCTTTTTGAAAAACAAACCAAAAAATGTCTTTTGTAATTCTCTTTTGTTAACATTTCAGAATTCTGTACAGGATAAAAAGAAATAAGCACTGCTTAAGAACAGAGTCAAATCTCAAACTAGAAAAAACAAATGAAAAAAAAAAATAAATCCAAAAAAGAGGAGGTTTACAATACAAATTAGTAGTAAGACATTGTCTGAAGTGCAATGGCATAGCTCAGATGGGTTAAAAGTGAAACCAAAAAACTTCAAAATAAAAATACTTCTCTATTTTTCCAACAGTAAATTCTTTACAGAGTAGAGACTGTATTATCTGATGTATTTAAACCTGTAAAAACATATTTACAAATAGCCATTATCTTTAATATACTTTTTCTCATAATCACATATATGTGAGCACCAGTAAAAAAAAAAACAAAAAACAGAAAAAACAAATAAAATAAAACAAAGAACATCAACAACAACAATTTTTGTTAAAATGTTGTCTACAGACTTGGTCCCGGTACATAATATTTGGAGGAAGCTTCCTTTTCTCTTCCTGAAGGGATTTCAAACTATACCATGAACACTCACTTTGAAGGAAGGCAAAAAGGTCACGAGGACCGTGATCTTAACACTGAACCCAGACGTGTTTCTCTACCTTCCTGCCTCCAGTTTGGAGTGGTAAACCACGGGTGTTTGCTGCCTCCACTTCACTGGTCCAACACTCAGAATTTACATATGAGCCTGCCTGCACTGTTGTTTCATATTGGAAGCATGAGCAGTAGAGCGCTCCACTGTTATTTCCTGCACAAGGCTCAAATTATCTCCCACTGATAAAACTGGGGAACGTTACAACCCTAAACATCGGCCTACCCTTGACCTTCACACTCCGCACAGTGAAATGGAGGACTTCTATACCCCAAACATGGGGAAAACCAAAGTACAAGACCTCCTTGATGGGTGCTACCAACTGCAGCAACGCTTACAGGACGATGGGTGCCGTGGTTAAAGTTCGTATTTAAAGGGTTGGATTATACAACACCAACAACCATGAGAACAAATGCGTTGATGGCAAGGAGTTAGTTTACAGAGAAGAAGGCTTTTTTGGTTTGTTGATTACAGCATCATCCTCCAAATGTTCAATCTGATGAGCTAAATACAAAGTAATGCACGTAGAAACACGCTTTCATTCATCTTTTAACCAAGATTACAAAACAGTTACAGAAGTAAGGTGTTTTTTTGTTTTTTGTTTTTCCAACGACTACTGTTTTAAAACCTATTCGACACATATTTATTACTCAAACATCAAGGTAAAAGAGTGGACAGCTTGTCGATGATGAATGAAATCTGTGGAATAAACTCTGCAGTTTACTCAGAGAATGGGAGACACTGCTTTCAGTGGAAGCACTGATAGTTTTAATGCTAACTGGCGCTAACTGTCGTCACCCCTGAAGCCCTAACAGCTGACGGTCCTGTAATTTCTGCAAAACAAAGTCAAGGCTCCGCAGTAGTTACTCCTCCTAATTAAGCGCCGGAAAGGGGACGACTTCTATTTCTTCACAGTAGTGTTACAGTATAGCACAGTTACGTTCTAGTTTGGAGCGAGGGCGTTTTAGAGATGCGGCACAAGAGAAGCCACGATGTAAAGCGGGGCTATGGTGATTGACAACCAGCTGTGTCACAATGGAAGGAAAGGCTCTGCTGCTGCAACGAGAGGACAAACAGATTTTCAAAAGACAACACAAACTAAAAGAAAAGCTAATTTAAACCTTTTTTTTCCTTTTAATTGACAAAGACACAACCAGCATCATTGTTAGAGAGAAACACAGCAACAAACAAAACGATGTGGGTGGGCTTTCAATGAGCTTTTTTTTTTGTCCTTAAAAAGAAGAAGTCACTTGTGGTGCTTGAATACATTCACTGCCCAGCGATCGTTTTGCCTTGTGCCAGCCCGATGTGTGTGATGTGGTTCGTGTCACACAGGCAGAAGGTTTAATGTAATATTAGCTCTGTTAGCTGCCTCTCACACATCCGCTCATCCTCCCGGACTGATGCTTGTTTGTCTGTTTGATGGTTTGTACATATGTGTGTGTAAGCTTTTGAGTCCAGGTGCCTGCTTTAGCTGCCTATTCTCCCCCCCCCCCTCCGCCCCATTTCTTTGCTTTTCACTCTCTTTGTCTTCCTCTCCATGCATACCCGTCATCCACAGCCACGCACACAGGAAATGAAACCCCCCGAAAAAAAGATAAATTAAAAAAATGGCACCAAGGTCGGTTGCCTAGCAAAAGCACTAGAGGGCAGAGTGCGCTTGTGTGGCACAATAAAGGAACAGCATTTGCTCTGTTGTGATGTTCACAATTTAAACAGAGAAAGTGTAGAGAGCGAGGGACGATTCTGGGAGAGAGGGGGAGGAGGATGTGAGAGCGAGAGATCAAGTGAGGAGAACAGAGTGAGAGCGGGAGAGCGTGGGGGAGACAGATTTCTGTGGTGTGTGTGTGTGTATGGGGTGCACAAATCTAAGAGAGGAAATGGGAGTGTTGAGAGTGCTTTCTACTCCCCTCAGCTCCTCACATGGTTGAGAGATCTGAAGCACTGAGCTGGGTGGCACAAACACAAATAAATTGCCGTCTTGAGAACAAGTCTTCCTTCCCCTTCATCAGTCTGCGGTGTTCAATCAGCCTCTGCTGAAGCTCGGGCTCAAAGCGCTGCTGTGTAAATGGGGCTCACTTTCAAACACTGGAACATGAGAAAAATTCAATCCATGGAGGAAAAAAGGAAACTAATGAAACACACCTCTTAATCTCTATACTGGTTTTTCATTAATATGTACGAGACTTAATGATCGCTCTCCTCATCTCTCTCTCTCTCTCACACACACACACACACACAAAACATAATACGAGAACTCATTTATGACCTTACTCATGTTTCACCAAACAAAAACATGCCAGTCCACATTAGTCCTTTTAGTTTGTCTTTCTCAGGTGTTAACATTTGTCCTGCCTTAATGTTTAGTTCATCCAGTAAAAACTCAGCTCCAGTTTCTCTGTTGGCTATTGGCTTGTGAAAAACTCCTCCATCCAACCATCGCTTGAGTCCAGCTCCGCCCCTGAGCCATCGCCCAATCCAAAGGCTCCGCCACCTGAGGGCCCGCCCCCATATCCATAGGATGACATGTCTTGATTGGCTGTCCTTTGGTAGCCCTGTGGCTGACCTCCAACCCCGACACCTCCTGGTCCGTAAGGTCCACCTCCTCCTCCCCCTGGCCCTATTCCTGGGCCCCCGGGTCCCAGCCCAAAGCCCCCCATTCCAGTCATCCCCTGGCCCATCACCCCCTGGTTCATCCCTTGGTTCATGACCATGGGCCGGGGCTGGTTGGTCCTGGGCTGACTGCCCATGTGAGGCCCCATCATAGGGCCACCCATACCTGCGGCTGGGTTGCCCACCCTAGGGTCTATCCCCTGGCCCATCCCCTGGCCCATCCCCTGTCCCGGGCCCTGAAAGTGTTGCTTGGCAATGCGCTGGGGTTGACCCGGCTGCATTCCGTAACCCTGGGCCGAACTGAACCCCACCATGTCTCCTCCCCCTGCCCCTGTAGTCCTTCCAACCCCTACCCCCATGGCCTGCAGACTCTGTCCTTGCTGCTGTGGCCAGCTGCCCGCTGGCATTCCTCCACCGCTTCCTCCTGCCCCCAGCATGCTTTGCAGTCTTTGTACCTGGGCTTTGGCATTGGGAGGGCCTTTGAGGGGTTGCTGGGTCATGGAGTTCATTAACATCCCTTGTGTCGCATAGCCTCCAGCTCCACCACCTCCGGGACCTGCAGGGATACCTGCTACCCCAGGACCTGCACCTGCCTGCCGGGGTGGCCCTGCAGCAGGGTTGTGCTGTGGTGGAAGACCCATGGAAGCTTGGACGCTTTGGCTCTGGTGCTGCTGCTGGTGGATCATTTGGCTCATGGAGGGGTTGAGCCCGTACAAGGATCCCTGGTTAGACCCCTGGTTGCCATAAGGTAGGCCCATGTCAGTTTGGGGTCCCACAGAGCCCCCCTGGCCCTGGACAGAACTCATCTGGACCATCTGCGGCTGGTTCTGCTGCTGTTGTTGTAGGAGACGGGCAGCACGAATATTCTGGAGAGTCTGGTTCCTGGATGCCAAATCCTGAGGAGGACCTAGGAGAGAGGAATCAGAGGAGTTAAGCCCAGAGAACAGGGACAATGTTGTTAGGAAAGAATTAGACACATATGGAAAGAGACTTCACAAGGGAGGTGGACGTCTGCAAAAGAGCAGTGGAGCCTGTACACTAGATCCACTTAAATTACGAAATGGCACATAAGACCAATCTAATAAGTTACTGCTGAGGGAAAGATTTATGTTCCGTGACAACCCGTTTACTCTGGAAATGCATTTCTCCAAATTCAGCTCCAATCCCACCACAGTAATAGAAAACTAAACACACTCAAAGGCTCTAACTACTTCCCCACTTTTTCCTATTAGAGGCACGGTAGTGGCAGAGCTGAGGAGGTCTGCTAGCGTGGAAATGCCTCTAAATCCTCTAATAAACCCACTTCTGACATCATTCCACTAATCCCTCACCTCACAGGTTGGACTGGAAGTGTAACAGAGGAGTGAGAACGAAGAGGATCACACACTCTAGTCTGGTTAGGAAGTAGGGAGTGCTGATAGTTGCAGGTAACATGCAGGTTTTTTCCTTGCATGACTTTACATAGAGTATATATAAGAAAAAGCAATGACTATAAACTCTATATGCTTTGATTACAGGTGATACTAGTACAGCCGCTGCTTTTAAATCACAGATACACTCCAGGATATCTGAACCTAACGAGTACATTTCTAGGCCAAGGTGTCATGCTGAAGCCCTGCCTTTCTCTCCCCATTATCTGCTAGACTTGCAGACTGACAGACTATAAATGGCTTTCGACTTGACTCTTGTCCATCCTCTTTGTATTTTCTTCATCTCTCCGTCATCCTCTCAACCACTCGTCTCTCCCTTTCTGTCTTTCTTCCCAGCCTCTCCTTCTACCTACAGGACCATCTACCTACTTTCCCTTGCTGCCCTCCCTCTTCCACTTCCTTCCTCTCATCCATCTCTTTGACTTCAGCGGAACTCTGGGGGATCCAGGACAGACAAGTTGCCGTGGTAACAGGCAGAACAGGATTTTTTTTTATGGAGAGAGACAGAGAGGGGAGAACGACAGAAAGAGGCTGAAGAGCATCTCAGTGCCAACTGATGTATCTGACAGAGATGGAGAGAGAGGACGAGGTTTGGTTTCAGGGTGATGTTCAGTCTGCACTGCTGTTTGCATACACGTTTGTATGTGTTTGTGTGTTTATCAGCCTGTTAATATGGCAGAGTGAACTGTAAAATCTGTTACATGTCTTGGCACTTTCCCATATATACCATGCTTGTTGCAGGCCAAGTACGCATGTGTGACTTAAGCCTTCTTCCCATAACAATCTGGATATGCTGCAAAGAACTAGACACTGATTATAAAATATCCATTTGCTAATGTAATCATCAATAAACTGCTAAATATTGTAGGTCAGATCTTGACTTGTTTAAGAGAAAATCTATTATGGTGCTGTCATTCTTGTGTTCTTGCATACATTGTTAACATTGTGCACAGATGAAATAGAAGCATGGGTTTGTGTGTCTCACCTTGATACTGATTGACTTGGGGGTATGGATTCCTCTGGCCCTGGCCCATCTGTCTGGGGATATGCTGCTGCTGTTGGAGCTACAGAAAAACATGTACACAAATTGTTAAGAGTGTAGCTCCCTTTTTAAAATATAATTCATGAATTCAGAATTTGGTGTCATCATAGGCTAAAGAGATGAACACACCTGGCTGTAAAACAGTTACTAGTTTAATTCCAGTCAAGTGGAGAAAAAGATTAAAGTGCAGAGAAAGTTTTGAAAGAGTTCAGTTTTTAGCAAGTTTTTGAAAATTGAGAGAGAGGAAGATCATGCATCAGTTCTGGATACCAGAACCACCAATTATCATTGGTGCACTAACAGAGAAATGAATTAGTTCTCATTTTGATCAGTTATCTGAGTCATTTTTAATATGAATGCAACAATGCAGCTTCATAATCAGACAAAGCATAAATTGAATGTTCTTTTAGATTTTGAAACTATTTCAAGATGCCACTTTAAACTGGGGATTGTACAATGGGGAACTGCTAATAGTTTACACACACACACACACACACACACACACACACACACACACACACACACACACACATACATTCTTCATCTAAGTCAACAGTATTGACAAATACAATGTTCCTAAAATAATAACACAAAAAATTCTGAACCCTTAAGGAGACATAAGTTAAGAAAGTTTGGAGGTGTGGACAAGCGCTACTTCTATTGACAAAAACCACTCTTTGATTAGCACAAGAAGAATACGCTTATGTGAGCCATGCTTCGCCAAAAGGAGCTTTCAACCATCAAGCATAGTTGATTTACATAAAGCTGGAAGGGGTTACAAAGTGATGTCAAAGACCTGAGATAAAGAAGCAACCCCAAGTGACAGCTAAAGATTTGAAGGCATCATTGGAACTATATAAATATATATATATATATATATATATATATAGACAGGTGTTTTTGTATAGTGGCAGTGAGATGTTTTGGTATGGCAGGATTAGTGTACAGTATTTGCATGATGATCTGCTCCTTCAGACCTTTTAAGTTGTTTGATTTGACTTCATCATTCACAGGCAGTATAAAAAGAAGCTAGTGCATGTGTGTGTCTGGACAGGAGGAGGTGCTGCTCATTTACATAGAAATATGATAACCAGTTAACAAAATACACTAAACCCCAGCGGGATGTAGTTCCTTTCAGACACCTGCATTGGTGAATCTGTGTATGTTTTTGCAGATCCAATTAAAACCATCATAGTGGGTGGTTACTTCAAAGTTCACAACTCTTTAACACTCGATTCCCTCACAGAGAGGGAAATAAAAAGAAAACACCACATTATCACAGCAGGCAGCATGTGGCATAAACACACACATAACATGTACACACACACACACACACACACAATGCAGAGATGAAAAGGAAGTAGTGAAGAGGGGGCTGGTTGAGGGTAATTATACATGTGACCAGACAGTAATGAAGAGGAGAGGATGAGCTGCTCTTGTTAGAGCTGCAGACTCACACAGATCTACAGGTATGAACAAACAATACACACACACACACACACACACACACACACACACAATATAATTTAATGCCTGACAGATAAATCACACAAAGCTTTGTGCTTCTGAATCCCCACATAGACACACTGATGTGCAAAATCCTCACCTGCTCAGCCAGTAGTTGCTGCTGCTGCTGTTGTCTCTGTTCTCTGAAGAGCTGCTGCTTCTGCTGCTCCATCGCCATCATCTGTTTCATCATGGCTGCCTGCTGCTGGTTCCCCACGTAACCTGGAGGTGGACCGGACCCCTGATTGGGGCCCACTCCGGAGGCCACGCCCCCAGCAGGGTGAGGAGGAGGGATGGAGCCGGGTGGTCGTGACATTCCCACCACACCTTGTTCCTGCAAATAGAGGAGGGGACACTCAATCAGATAAACTGCTAAGTTGATGACTTATAAATCAAGCATGTTAGATAGTCAGTTAGATGACAGGATTGATACCACTCTCTCGTATGTCTGTTAACTCTAACACTATGGGCAAACCAATCTATGGTGAGTTTAGCTTAGCATAAACATTGAAAACAGAGCTAACCTAGCTCTGTCCAAATGTAAAAAATATGCTTCCAAGCACCTCTAAAGCTGACTAATTAACACATTATATCTTCCTGGTATCTACAACGTCCAGGACTCGCTGCTGTAATCCCAGCTAAGAAACTGCAGCACGACAAGTGCAAATTGTCATTTTTACACTTTTTTTGTTTGTATGGATTAAAAAAAAAAACAACACTGTCACAAAGACAATGTGCTAATTAGTCAGCTTTAGAGGTGCTTGTTAGTAGATTTTGTGATCTGCAAACAGAGCCGGGCTAGCTGTTTTCATCTGTTTCTAAACTAAACTTACCAGCTGCTAGTTGTCTCCTGTGCCATTGATCAGTCATCTGACTGTTGGCAAAAAAGTGATTTCCACAGTGTCAAACTATGGATCTGAATTTATTTGAATTTGAAAGTAAAAATACATTTAAAAAATGCTTAATTGTGTTTTCAGCATTAAACCAAGCTATTACAAGCTAAACAAAAGCTATTGCCTCAACCTTTATTTAATGATTCAGGCCAGTAAAGACTGTTTGCACGAATGCCTCACGATGACATCAACTACAGAAGGAACACAAATCCAGCACACTCCCAGTGCTGTAAGCATCTACAGTCTGTTTTAGGTATAATGCCACACTTGAATATTATATTGTACAATAATAGCTCACAAAGAATCAGTCCAGGTGTCTATGAATGGGACTGAAAAGCAACATAAAGAAAGAACTGCCTAAAGATTCAGCATGTTAGGCCACCCTGAGTCCTCCCAATGGGGCACTGGTTGATTCTCGCTGCATACATTATCTCCTCATTAGCATATAAAGAGCACTTCCTCTTTCACTCAACCATATGCTAATCTCTAATTGGATGAAATGGCCTGCTCTGGCCAATGGGTGGGGAGCGTTTAGGAAACTATTAAACGTGAGGCAGCTGAACGAGAGTGGACATCGTTTAAGCCCGCCGGCAGTAAGGGGGGGGGGGAGCCTGAGAGGAGAGAAACGAACAATCCAGGCCAGTAAAGACTGTTTGCACGTATAAAAATCCAACAACATGCAGCCACACACAGACGAACAGACAGTGTACGACAAATAGCATTTATCTGCAGGGCAAAAGTGAAACAGCAATAGCAGGATTACAGTAGCGAATCTTAGTGCTGGCTGGAGTCTGTAACACACCACTATACTCAATATGTTTTGAAAGAGCCAAAGCCTCATAATCTGTGTTGAGGCTCACTCTTCTTAGAAAGGAGTCAGGTGGAGATAAACCACATATATTAGAGTGCAAAAACACCCTGTGGAGCAAACAGAATCGGCTGCTTAAGACTGGCTCACCAGACAGCCAGACTGATCAATGTTCAGAGCTACGTGTCTCATCTCCGGTTGGCATGTTCCTGCTGGATGGCAGAGGAGAAGTCAGACGATGCAAGCGAGGCGTAGTGTCAGGACATGACCAACGGGTGGCAGTGGTGATCTTTAACCGTGTGTGTGTGTGTGTACATGTATGTGTGTATCTCACTGGCCTCCTCTCAGCAGATGGCTCAATCATGACGGTTCTGATCTACGATCTCTGCCTCTCCCCCCCACTCACCCTACCTCTTTTCTTCCCTTCTCTCTAAACACCCCACCATCAAACTCCTTTCTCCACTCGTTCCCTCTCTCCCTCTCTCTCTCTCTCTGTGTATGTAGACAAGGGGCCCTGAGTCATGTCCGCACAGTGGCCAGAGAACGAAGGAACTGAAGAAAGGTACATTACAAAGGAAAGAGGAAGGGAAATGTCTCGGAGAAGTAAAGATTTTGGTGGAGACGGTGTGTGTGTGCACAAAAGCAATGACAGAACAGTACAGTACGAACACGGTGCTGTTACATAAAGACGTGCCAAAAAGAAACAAATGAATTAACAGTAGTCTCTGTGTTTTTTCAGTGTTGATACTTTTGCAGAAGCATTGGTAAAACACAATCAACTGAACATCAATAGAAACCAGGTATCCTCTTTAGAACGAGACAGCTAATTAAATTAACTGACAGGTGTAGAAAAGAGCATGTTTGAGGAACGGAGGAAGACACAAGAGCAAACTGAACAGAAGAGGAAGAAAAAAGGAGGAGCAGGTCTTTATTTGGGAGAAACAACAAGAGGAAGCAAGGAGGTGACGAGCCAAAAGGGGAGGAGTAAAAGGTGGGAAAGAGGGGAGGAGAGGAGAGCAGGTACCCTGGCAACAGTTTCTGTGGCGAAGGAACAGATGGCGCTCAGAGGAGCAGCTACGGCCGCCACGCCTGGTCACCGTCCGCAATGCCGGGCAGAACTGAATGAGCCACAGACATACAGTATGCACACAAAGACGCTCGATTACCACACAGCTCTACTATTTTCTTCAACCTCTTCTTTCTCTATTCATCAGTCCATCTTCCATTCTCTCTGTCCTCACTCATGACTCTAGTTAAATAATGTAACAAAGAGCATATGCAGCCTTTCTGCTTTCTCTTTTTCTCTCTCGATTTCAACTCTCTCTGCCTCGGTTTCTCGGCCGGTCCCCTGATCCTTCAAACTGGCACTATGTCGAGTCAGTCCTCAAAGCATGTGCGGCTCAACTAGAACGGGTGAGTGGCTAATGAGACTCAGTGGTTGGCTACTAACTACTGCAAAAAAAGAAAAAGAAAAGGGGGTTTTAAATTGCAACAGCTTCTGTCAGTTACCACTGAGTTTGTGGCAGGAAAGATATGAAAGGGGAGCAGAGGATGAAGTGAAAGGAGAGGTGACTATATCACAGGTTGTTCCGGAGGATGTGGATGTGTGTGTGTGTGTGTGTGTGGAGGCTGTCAGCTTTATTGGGTTAGGAGGCATGGAGGGCCCAGGTTATTACATTACATGTGAAGCGAGCGGAAATGTGTGTGTGTGGGTCTGAGAGAGATAGAGAGAGTGAGAGATTGTCCATTTAATTCCTTTGTCTCATTAAGCAGAAATGTGTGTTCACTGAATTAACTGTATATGTGTGTATGGGTTTAGGCTCTGCACACCCTGGTACGATGAAGTCACCTGCTCCCATGGTGACCGCACAGCAGTGAGATTAAAGGACTCGCTGCCATGAAATAACACGCGCACACGTCAAAATGCAACAAACCCACATTTGAAAACACAAACACGGAGTACTACAGCACCACGCCATGCCTTACAGTTCCTGCACGAAGGCATTAAGTGAAACACAAGTGGTGCCTGGCAGCAGAGCGCTGGGTGCCTGTGTGCTCTCCAGAGCTACTCACATCTGTCACCCTCTTGTGTAAGAGAAGGGAGGGAGTGTGAAGAGGGGAGAGGAGCAGGAGCAGTGAAAGAAAGGAAACACAGTGAGGGAGGGAGCGACGGATGAGGAGATGCTTCAGACTACGGCTGCAAGTCTAAGAAAGTGAACAGGAAGTGCATCTGCCCACGTTTCTTTCTTTTTGATTTTGCATTTAAATCAGCAAAGAGCAGTGGGTAGTTACCAGAGCTAATGCACAGTGTGGTAAAACCATGTCTCTTGTTAGTGTGGTCAGCTTGAAGGTCACCTGTTTGATCTCATTCACAGTCTGAGCCCTTCAGTGTCTGAATGACCTTGGGTTTCACACAGGTTGATCTTGCACTCTGACCCCACTGGTAGTGTCTGAGATGTGCTGAAATAGTGTTGCCAGCACTTACAGTGTAGCAGAGAAAAACATGGGTGCATAGGTACTGACAATATGGTTACACTACGCTTGCTTATTTGGATGTTTTAGCTTCACGGTACAGAAAGATGTATCAAAGTTTGATGCAAGAAGGCCATTTTCACATTCATGAGCTGAAAGAGGAAAATCTATCATTAGGTTTTATTATCCATAATGACTCATTTTAAAGCAAATCTATTATGTTGTCTGGGTTCGTTTTTCTTGAACATAGGAGGAAGGGACAGTGGCTGCAGATGTAGACATATGTTTCCAATTGGTTTCTGTTTAATGTGGTCGATGTGAAGCTGAAGAACATGTAAGTACTGATAAGAAAACAAAACAAAAGCATAACAACAACAACAAACAAGCCTGTAGTAGTGGAGGTTAAAACACAAGTATTATGCAGCCCCTGCTGACTGATCCACATGCACATACAAACACACGTATGCACACTAACCCCGAGCAGATGGTGGAGCCAGACCTCACAGTATTGAACTATCCCCACAGTGACAAAGGTAAAGAAGACATCACTTTGACACACACACACTAACTAGGATAGGTGGATGTATGGAGCCAGTGGTTGGATTCTTTTCAAGTTTTTCATGTGTAAGACCCATACACCCACCTCTTTTAACCCCACCCCCTCAAACATACACACACTTACACAGTTTCTCCCTGAAGAGAGTTATATTTAAACTGCTGGAGAAGAGTCTTGCTCCCCACAGAGGTCTATTTAATCTGTAACATCTCTGCTCTAAACCCTAACTGGCCTATTTTGAAATCTTCTCCAACTGCACACACAGACGCACATATATAATTTAAGGGGCAAAGTCAAAGTGAAATACACACAACCTCTCACTGCAAAGTTCCAGACTCAAAACAACAGACTGAGTTAACAGGTTTGCTCTGGATCATCCTTTAACCATAACCGGACCAACATGTCACCACGCTGAATGTCACTGCTGTGACATGCATGACGGCATGCAGGAGAGGACCAATTTCAGTAAATGAATCCCCACAGCATGAATGATGTTTGGGAGCACTGTGCTTAGCCAAGAGATTTCCCCGCACACGCGGGATGTCACCCACCGACAGCACAGAGTCTGGAATGTCAGTTCACGCTCGTTTGCAGTCATGTAGCATGAAATTCTTTAAATGACTTTGAAACTTTATTGATTTCTGTTTATTTTTATAGTTAGAGAAAAGATTTTATGTACTTAATGCTGATGGCACACGTCAAGGCCAGTGCTAACTGTGTGTTGACTGCTCTTCAATAACACTACTTCGTGCAGGCAGGACTGTTCACATGCACATTAATATCACAGAATCTGTCTCGAGTGTAATTCACTGTTCTATTAATAGGACATTATACATTGTGGCTGCCTTGACTGACAGGTTTCTCACACTACACACACAGTTGTGTTTGTTTCTACGTGTCAACCTTGCTAAAGTTCCACCCAGGCTCAACTTCTTACATTATAGATATTACTACAGACTGAGGTAGGAGAGTGTAAAACATCCCCCAAGGAAAGTTACAGTGTATTTCACAAACTCTATGCTCGTGCTTTTAGCTCTAGTGCACAGTGCTTCTCCCAGCTTCCCATATAACAGAACTCTAACCTATTCACCTCTGCCACTCACCACCTACACCAACAACGACCCACAGGATGTTGCTGTGTGTGAAAGCACACTTTTGGATGGCCCATCTAAGAGCTGTGCTTCAAAGGACTTTTGGTTTCACGTCTTGGTCTACATCAAACTCACTGACTCTGACTGAGTCTTCACAACATACCTACTTCTGATATCCTGTATTAGAAGGTTTGGTACGTGTCTGTATATATGTACACGTGTTTGCTGTTTGAATGATTTCTCTGACATTTATAATAGTATTATTGATTAATGTCTAAACTTCTATTTCCACTCTGCCATTGATTTGTATCAATGTCATTTAACAGAACATTTATTAGACTCTAGTGATGCTGACTTTTCTAATACAAATATTTGTTAATAAAGGTGGTTGCCTCTTTAAATCAAAACTGTAACACAGTCATGTTACTTTTCTCCCTTGTCACACTGTTCTCATGGTCAGATCACATGGCTTACTGGGGTGACTTGCTGCAACTTCTCAAGCCTGCAGGTTCCTCTGACCAACGAACCACATTAAAGATAGACTGGCACCAATTTAAGGTGGTGGCAAATCCACCACAGATCTCAGACATCTTTAACAATAGAAAGAGCACAGACTGGAAACCGAGCTAAAACGCTTTTCGACCGGTCAGTAAGAACAAGAGTTCCAAGCAGTAGACAATATGTCAGTCTTTATGACACACACTTGATAATTTTCTCTGTTGACTGAGCGAGACTTGCACTGACCTGGCTCATCTAGATCAATCAGATCACATTCACAATTAGCTGAACAGTGGTTAAGTGTGTGCTGGCCTTCAACCATCCACATCCAACATCAGGTCATATCTTCAAACCACCTTTAAAGGTGTCAGATCACACAGTGCCTCACAGTTTGTTGCTAACCCCTGTCCACCACAACATTGAAACCACCTGGTGGTGATAATGTGGCTGATTGATGAACACGTCAGTAAGCAAATGCTAAAATGCAAACACTCTAAAATAAGATGGTGAACACAGTCAACATTATGCCTCCATATCATCAGCATGTCAGCACTGTCACTGTGAACATGTTAGCAAACCACTGCTGTGTCTCAGTAAGGCTTCACAGAGCTGCTACCGCAGCTGTAGACACTAAGTCTTGTTCCAAAGATGTCTTGTGTTACTTTGCATGTAGCCTTTTAAGGCAGCTGTTGGTGAAAAGGCTGGAATGATTTACTATAGTATAGCTGCTGGAACGCTGCTGGAGAGTGTGCACGAATTAACTACTGTTAATTCATTTTGTCAATCAACCGCCTGTTTCAGCACAAACGTTAACTGCTATTTGTTTATATCTTGTTAAGGAGATTACACGCTATTCTTAAGAGTTGCACACAAGTTCCCTCTTATGAGTAAATGGCCACAGACAGCAGAATATGTGGAGCAGCGAGAGAACAGAAGACAGGAGTGAATCATGTTCATGACAACAAGCCAGGAGGAGGAAGAGGAGGAGGGCGGTGTGCGAGTGGAGCGCAGGGATGAGATCATTGGTGGCCGGGGAGTGATTGTGGCGAGCAGACGAGTGTACCACCCTGAGAGGGACCAGGTGCTACAGTAAATCACCCTGGAAACGGTCGCCATGGAGACCTTAAAGACACACGTGCGAGAGAGGGAGAGGCTGTGTCTGTGAGTGTGTGATGTAGATGTGTGTGTATTTTAATAGTGGAGAATTGTGTGTGAGTGTATAAGAGAGAGAGAGAGAGAGAGGGCGATGTGTTTCTGTGTAATCTAATCATGGTGGCTGAGAATGGTACGTGTGAGTGACAGCCACAGCCACAGCAGGTGGACTGCTCTTTCTCTTCTTCTCCTGTCCTCTCTACAGCAGAACTCTCCTGCACTTTCACAGCCCCTAACGCTGTATTACTAGTGTGCAGACGTGCACATACAAATGACGGTAATATACAAAGCTTGTGGCTATGCAAGTGGCAATGAACAGAGGGAGTGAGGTGAGTGTTTGCCTGTGTGTGTGTGTGAGTGATGATCACATGCAGGCTCTTCCCAGAGAGAATTCCCAACTAGAGGCTTTGAATTATTCACATCTGCGATCAGTGCTATTACACGGCTGTTAACGGACGCAAAGAGAAGTTTCACACATCCATCCATCCTCCCATCTCTGTTTACCGCCCGCCCTCCCTCTCGTTATGACAGTAAACTGCCTTTTTATCCATCCAACCATCCTCCGCCTCCTCTTCAATTTCCTCCTTCACTGTCTCACCACGAGCTCCGTGTTCTAGTCTTTCTTTTCGCTCTCATTCAAACCATCCTTCCTTCTCTTGCTCATTCATTCACTTTCCCTCTTCGTCCGTTCTCTCATTCATCTCCTCTTCTCCACTTTTTTCTATTATCTGTCTTAAGACTCCACACCATGCTGCACCATTCCCCCCTCTTTCTCTGTCCACCCTTCGTCTCCATCCGTCTTCCCCTCGTTGCTTCCTTCTTTGTTCACCTCGAGGGCTGAACCTTCGTCTTCTCGCCTGCTTCACTCGCACAGCAGCTCGTCTCTCCTCCCGCTTCACCCCCCTTCCCCCCACCCCATTTTCATTTGTTTTTCCTCCCTGTTTCACATTTGTTTTTCTACATGCCCGCTCATCCATCTTTATTCTTGCTGCTGCTTATTTAACGTCTGGATCTGTCCCTGCCTCGGTGGCTATCATTCTGCTCTTTCGTCTTCGCCCCCTCCCTCTCACCATTTTCTGTGTTTCACCCTAACCCCCCCGTTTTTCTATGACTCCATCTTTACTGAACGGCCGTGTAACCTCCACCTCTCTTTGTCTCTCCCTCCATCTACCTCTCTAAATCTATCTCTGCCTCTGTCATAGCCCCCTCATTATGCCTTCTCCTCTGCGCTCCCTCCCTCTCCTCTCCAGAGAAGCCATTAGGTGATTCTGTAAGGCTATCACTCTTTTGCTCTCTCCCTCTCTTTTCACTCTTTTTCTCTCTCTGCTGTAGTCTCAGGGCAATAGGCTCCCCTTCCCTTCCTTCCTTCCCTCTGCCATTTCTCCTCAATCTCTCCATCTTTCTCATCCCATTTTTCTTCAGGCGCTCTCCTCTTCTCCCCCCCCCCCCCCCCCCTCCCCCCCGCTTCCTCACATCTTCACATTATCCCACTCCATCCTCTTCCATCCTCTTTGCCCTCCCTCCATCTTGGTTTCTCCACCCCTCTACTCCCTCCTTTCCCTCATATTCCAGCGAGATAATGTAGTGCTGCTGTGGGCTTATATACACTCTATATGTTTATATACAGTCCATGGCTCTGTCATGCTATTTGCTAGGAATAAGTCATTCCAACTAACATATCGTAATATCAGTTCTGATTTTCAGCATCAGCCACTTCACATTTGTTCAGGTAAAACGCTAAAGGTGCAACGGATGAGGGCTTCAGATAATCCTCGTTGTTTATTATCAGTTAACTATTGTTGTAAAACAAATGCTTTCATATCTAACACCAGAATAATTAAAGCTTAGTAAGATTTATGCACAACAGTTAAGTTTATGAAAACATCACAATGTGGGTTATGGGAGACTATCATGGTAACAATAATAGACCAGCTAGCTTGTAGCATGAGACTCAAAATTAATTCACTCGACTTTGCCCATCCTCCCCTCTGCCTGCTCTGCTAAATTCTACACTTCTCTGCATAGCCCTTCAGTCATTAGTCATTGGGATATTAGCACTAATAAGAATGTTACAAAACGTACCAGGGACGCAGAAATTATTTATCTGCTCTGATTGGTTAGAACAGCGAGCCTCACTTAAATACCTTTAAAAGTGAATATCACCACACTGCTGCCACAATATTGAATATTTCAGGGTCACTTCTTTACATTAGGAAGTTTCTAAGCATATTTCTACTGAAATAAGATTAGTAAAAAAGTTAAGATTCGGGGAACAGTCATGCAATCAAAAGCTGGTTGTCGGTAGGAAAAGGGAAGTAAACAACCTCCTCAACTTCTGATGCTATTGCTACCACCATTTCATCAGTTATTTGAATCCCACCTGCAACGATCACTTATCACTTATCACTAATCACTTATTAATGGGCAACTATTTCAGCCCCTCAGCAGTTCAACTGGCACCAAAAGGCGGATGGCATCAAATGTTTTGTTTTGTTTGACCGTCAGCCAAGAATTACAAAATTTACTATAAAATACAACCATGAAGATTAGCAGCAGATTCTTCACCACGTCTGATTTTGAGTTAAATTGAAAAAATGACTTAATTCATTAGTTTATTACCAAAATGAGTTGCTTCCAAAAGAAAAATCAACTAATAAGGGGTGCTCTTTTGCTCAAACTCACAGGTCTTGTGTGGATAAGGGTGACACAAGAAACAGATATTTCACTAGAAACCTGTAGTTGTTTTTTTTAAACATACTGTTAAGCTTTTAGGAATACATCTGCTGGCCGCCTTATTCGCTCCGAGGAAGGGATATAATTATGAATAAATCCAATTTTCTTATCCACTTATTGTATTAGAAGCAAACATTCACAAATCAGTTGGAACACGCACACAAGCGCTATCAGCAGAGCACAACCTCTCCGTACTGCCTTTTGTCTCACACATTTAGCTGCCTTTCTATGTGCTACACGTTCAGTTATCTTCATCGCCCTGGACTATGCCCATCTTTGTATGCCATTAATCTCTCTCTTCCTCCTTTACCTCCTCTGCCTCACCTCTCTTTCTCTAAAGCAGGGCAGACAGAGCGAGGGAGAGAGATATGAAGGCAGAGAGAGAGAGAGAGAGAGAGAGAATGACCATTATCTAAGCCAGCATCTCCAATAATTCCACAGCAGCCTATTATCCACAATAGAGCCAAAATGGCCTTTGGTAATATGATGAAATCTGCCGTAAAAAGTAGAAATGGGACTAAAAGCGTCAGAGTGTAGAAAAACCTCCATTCCTCAGCTGCTTTATCACATTATTGCATTCTACTCATCTCTCTCTGTGTCTGCCTCCCTCCCTCCCACACTGGGTGCATTACTGTGCCTTTCTCTAAATTCTCTCTATTTCAGGGGTTTTGGTGAGACCCCTCCCTTCATCAATCACACACTCTGTTCTTATCTATTGCTCTCCTCATCTCTCACTTTCTCCATCTCTTTAGCGCTCCATCTCTCCCTCTCTGTCTATGTGACTCTCGATGAGTGTGTGTCGATCTGTTTGTCAGATAACACCATGTTCTCAAAAAGTAGAAAATGGAAATTCCATTAAACTAAGTGTTGGTCTCAGACTCTTCCTAATGCAGCTAAAACGCTAATCCAACTATGCAGACAGACAGACATAGACGTGCAAGAGAGAAAGGACCTTCCAATCAGCAGCGTACCACAAATAGGCGAAGGGAAAACTATTTGCAGTTATTGCTAACAGCTGCTGATGGTGGTGTGGGGGTTTGACAGAGAGCGTGTGAGAGAGAGTGAGAGAAGAGTGAGCGTACACCAGCTCGATCTCTCACCCCTTCCTTTTTCGCCCCTCCTCCACTGTGCTGTCCCAAGGGAGCTGGAGAGGTGATGTATAGGCCCTCTCCTGATCGCACGACTCAGCAGAACAGATGGACAGAGAGAGAGTGAGACAGAACGACAGAGAGAGAGGGAAAGAGAGAGGGAGAGAGGTGTACAGTGGTAGACAGAACAAAAGAGCCATGTGATTGTACGTGCGCGTAGGTGTGCAAATGCAGGTATGCAGATAGAACATGCCAAGAGCAAACAAAGTGTTTCAGTCGTTTCTTATACTGGTATCCATCGTGTTTCTCTCTACCATGGAGTGTCTTCAAACACCAGCCTAGCAGCCTCCACTGTGGTTGAAGAGGTAGTCCATGCGCTGCTATTGAGAAATATTGATCGGTTTGTCAGGGCACACCTGCCACACTTGTACTGCCTGACAAGCCAAAGTGCTGCCTCTGTTTTCTATGATAGTTTTTTTTTTTTTTTACCGCAGTCCTGAAACCAACAACAGAAACTTCATGATATCACACTTAGATTATTGGTATAATAACATCTCTGCATTAAAGAGCAGGCTACTGTCCAGTTGAACAATCCTATTGGCTGCATTTGCATATATTGCATCTCAATTACTGCAAATTTAAAATGAATATTCCTTATATTTACCCATCAAGTACCCGATTAAAGTGAAGGGAACTTGTAGGAATGTCCAGACCAAGCTCTTCTGGTGCTGATCCTGATACAAGTCCAATGTCTATACAAGTCTGATCCAACACTTATGTACATTTGCCTAAACAGTACCCTTAAAATGTTGCTGCGCTGATGCCTTGTACGCCCACGCATGCACACAGTCTGCTCCAGAAATAGGTGGAAAATAGATCTCAGCCTATAAAATATAAAAACAATTTTCATGCCAACTATTACATGAAACTGTGTCATACAACAGCAATATGCAAACATCTGTATAACAAGCAGTGTGGTACTGTGTAAGTAAACAATGGTTTGGGGTGAAAAGTCGGTTTGGTCATGGACATGTCTCTACATTCTCCTTTTAGCTCTTTAGATCTATGGTCGCCACCAAAGCAACTAAATGCTGCACCCATACTCCCTTTTAACTGACATTACCTAGATCCTAGCTTTGGACTGGTTCTGATGATACCTGCGAATTGGTTCAAACAGTGAACCTTCTAAGAACCGGTTTACTTCTCCACAGATTAGAGAGTCGTCATAGAGCCACAGTATTAGTGTATTAACATTACTTGTCTCCAGTCCTGACTTTGTGAGTGTAAGTTGGCAAACATGACTGATCCAAACCATCAGTGCTGCTTGACATGATAGACGATTACTAACCAAATTTAGTTTTTTATCAACACTAAATGTAAGATGTTAACTTTGGCTAGCTACTTTACATCAAAGGTGATCCATGGTAAGTGTCATATTTAAACCAGCTAGCAGCTCACTTTCTTTGGTGCTACTGTAGATAGGTGGTGTACACTTTCAGAGCTATTTGCAAAAATCATCAGCTTTATTTTGCAGCTTTACTGCTTAGCTACACAAATAAAGCTGATGAGAGCAGGGAGTATGAACCATAACACTAAAAACAAAACACTGAGCTGGGAGACACTAAACAGGAAAACTGCAGGTGGGTGATGACTCACTATTAGCTATAACCCTTCATGCTGCACATATAGAAATTTGATCTGTTGCATATAAACAGGCTATAGGGCCTTGATGTGGTGAGTGAAACACATGCAGCCTGCAGTGTGTGTGTCTATGATGAATTCATTGGTGTGGTAAGAGCGTAACACAAAGCCTGAGCATAATGTCGATGCAGAATTGCTCATCAAAGGCCATCCATCTGTTCATTTCTGCTCACACTGTTCTTCTTTGAAAATCAACCTGTGCAGATAATGGCAGATCTTTACTGTGGTTCAGCTGACACAACGTTGTGGTGCGAACCTGCTAAGCCAGACTAAACCGGAGCGCTCTACACACAAAACTAAGCCATAAAGAGCCAATTACCTTGCATGCAACCAGAGACCCTTCCTCCTCCTGCCTTATCATTTCTACAAAACAAGAGCAATCAAGGAGTGGTTAAGAGGGGAGGAGAGAGCCAAGTGAAGGGTGGGTAGAGCAATAACACATAGAGAGTTACTGATAAAGAAAGGGAACAAACAGTCACCCTGAGGAGAAACGGCAGTAGGGAGGGAGGGGGGACGTATAGGGGAAATCTCTTTTGAAGGAGTGGACTGTCGGTCAAACTAGAGGGAGAAATAGACGTGTAAACAAACACTGGCTATAGGGACAAACAAGATGAACGGAGCTGAACGGCGAGAAAGAGAAGAGAAAACAGGGAGGGGAGGACAAGAGCAGTGTGGGAGGAAGGCACAGAGTGAGAAAACAAGCTCGACCATGTGTTTAAGTCAACAACGGCAAGAGAAACCTCAATAGAGAAAAAGGTGTGGGTGGGAAAACACTCCACAGGGAGAGAGGAGACAGATGTAGAAGGGAAACAGGCACTGTGAGATGTAGAAGGAGACAGTGGAGAAGAAGAGAGATGGCTCAAGAGAATCCGACTGAGATGAAGAGAAAGAAATCAAGACAAAGTGAGATATTTAAAGTGATACAAGGTGGAAGCATGCCGAGGCTTCCTATAGATCGGTGACAGCGCAGACTGTTGACAGCAGAACAACTAAGGAGAAGTGGGAGGAGAGGGATGAGGTGATGGGGGGTGGTGGGAATTAAACGACAAGAAGAAAAACTAATTATTCTGTGATTCTGCTAATTAGCTCTGGCTTTACTGACAAGCTCTGCAAGGCACCAGACGTTTACCAAAGGATTCGCACTACCCCGATGGCCCGGGTGGGAGGGACCGGGGAGAGAGGGAAGGAGGGAATAAGGGAGGGAAGGCGAGGTACGAAGGAAATGAGAGCGAGAGAAAGAGAGACAGAGAGCAAGAACCAAGGCGCTAGAGGTAGGCGGGGGGGAGTTGGGGGGGCAGACAGACGAACGGAGATGGGTGGAAGAAGAGAAAGGAGGGGCTAGAAGGCTGCAGTAATGTGGGTCTGAAGTTATCTGAAACCACTCCATCAAGTAAGAGAGAGAGAGAGGAAAAAGAGAGAGAAGCAAACCCCAGGGGACAAACATGTGACGTCTGTTTGTTCATGCATTAAGCAGCTTTTCCATAAACTAACAATTAAAAGGCCTCATTTAGTTTCTTACCGCTGCAGATAATGCACACATTGGCACGTCAATGAGGGGGAGTCATCTTTAAACACAGACTGTAGTCTAATAAGTCCTACTTGGAAGAGACACAAACAAGGGTGTGTGTGTATGTGTGTTTCTAAAATCATCTTCCCAGGAATATGGCACTTTTTACTGGACCTTTTTTCCCCCTGGGATGTATTTCACCATAGGCAAAGTTGGATTTTAAACACAAAATGTGCATGTTTAAGAATGTTTATAATAAGATTTAAATTATCACCAATGCTTGTACCCATTTTTTCAGAACTAGACAAAAGCAGTAAAACTTAAAAAAGCAGTAAAAATACAGCACATAGTCATGACCAAACAGCAACATTAACCCAAACGTAGATATAATTCTCTATATAACTCTGTTATTAGTGGCTTTTGGGATTGATCCCATGATTTATCTGCAACCGGTTTTCCGTGGAGGTCCCAACTCTTGGTTTTGAAAGAGATGCTAATATAGTTTACTAGGTTTTGTAACTACAGGCATACTAACACCTTTGCTTTGTATTTGGCTCCGGAAATGCAGTGACAGTGACATCACCCTGCAGACTCTTACTACAGCCCCAGGCATAACATTTGCATGTTGAGAAATCCAAAGCCCTAGTAATCGACCATGCCAAGTTATGGTTCCTAAGCTTCCTTATCTGTGACCATTGCATAGTAATGTTAATAACATTTAAAGAGAGCATCTTTGTTTCAGTACATTTTTCAGATGGCTTTCAGTATTGGTGTGTGCTAAAAATCATTATACTGCAGCTACTTCTCTGAGAAAATATGGCAATGTCATCTCCTGGTGCATAACCCCAATGTGTATTTACAATAGGATTGCATATTGTATGTTTGCTGACAGGTTCATGTAACGTACAAATGGCTTTATGTTTGTGATTGTGTGAGTGATTGTGTAAGACTAACGTATAAAGAAAGTCTGTGTGCGTGCGTGAGTTTTAACCTATGCTGAGAGCTCATTTGCAGTTCCTGCATTTTACTCTGTCAGTGAGGTGTGCCACGTGCCAGGAACGTGGCACAAGCATTAGTTTATGATCACACACACACACACACACACACACACACACACACACACACACACACACACACACACACACACACACACACACGCTGCAGCTAATGGTTACTGGTAGATCCAAGCACGAGAAGGGGGCGAAATGAAAGAGAGGGGTTAAGTCGCTGAATATGGAGGGATTTAGACCTCAAACAGTTTGAGGAAAAGAGCAGAGAGAGAGAGAGAGAAAGGGGGGCAGAGGGTGGAGTAACAGAGTGCAGTGAATGACTTACTAAGCGTGTAAGTGTTTAACTGTGCTGTACTGGTGTTAGGGAAATCTACAGGGACCAATGGTGAAGGTAATGCTACCAGTGCGTCAGTAACGTCTCTCTCTCTGTCTCACTCTCTGTTTGGGATTTTCTGGTTCTCTCTGAGCCTCAGGGAGACGGAGGAAGAGAAGAACTCACAGTGGAAACAATAAGGGAGGCTGAAGAAATCCCTGCATTTCATTTCTCTTCTGGCTTACTCTCCTTCCTTCCATCCTGTGGCATACACGGATGCTTCTTTAGAGATATCCCCGATTATTGATCCAGCGTATTGATATGTTCCACATTTTTTTGTGTGTACGTGTGTCTCTGTGTGTTTGTCCTGGGAGACTAATGTTATGCCTCCAGTTTCTGCTGCAGAGAAATCAATGACAACACAACCCTTCCACCTTAGAAAACCGATGATGTGGTGGTTAGCAACACGTTTTTGTGCATCAGTGTGCGTTTGTGTGCATAGTTAGCAGCCATTTGCACATTTGTTTCACCCCAGAAGTGAACAAAATTTGTCAAAGCATACGTACTATATATGCTGATCGTCTCCTGTGACAATGTCTTTCAGACCTGTTCGTTAGTGCTGGATAATGGCAGCTGAAGTGGGCTAATGTGTCAGGTCCTCACAGAGACCAGAGAGAGCCATTTGTGCCTTGGCTGCTGAGATTGATCAGGGGTGGGTGAGAGCAGCATATTGTAGCATTGTTAGCCTTGCTCATTGACCATATGGAGATCAATACTTAAAGCAGCCCGAGGACTGTCAGAACACACCAACCCACTCACATGCACAGACGTACAACAGAGCTTGGTGCAAACACACAGTATACATAGACATGTATGTATATATGTATATATAAAGCAAGCACACAAACATTTCTCACAAAGTCACACAGGCACAAACAGCCTGTGGTCTAAATAACGTTAATGATTTGACCATTAGGAGTGAGGCATGAATCAGTTGTAATAGCTGCAAGCAAAGGGCTGTTTTTGATACATTGCAGCACACGTTTAAGCACGTACACACAAGAGAGCATGGAGTAACATACAATTACAGTGCATCGAGAAAGTATTCACAGCTTATAACTTTTTCCACATTTAATGTTACAGCCTTATTTCAAAATGGATTCAAGGCATCAGTTTCTACAAAATATACCTTTCAATGTCAAAGGGAAAGAAGTCTGTTTAGAATTAAAAAATAAAACAAAAAACAAACCCAAGTACATAAGTGTTCTGCAGCACTCCACCAACCCGGCCTGTATAGTAGAGTGGCCAGACGGAAACCACTACACAGTAAATGTTGTCCAAAATGTACCTGAAGGCCTCTCAGAGCATGAGAAACAACATTCTCTGGTCTGATGAAACAAATAAAGATTGAACTCTTTGGCCTGAATGCCAGCCATCATGCCTGGATGGAAACCAGGCGCTGCTCAGCACCTGGCCAATATCATCCTTACAGTGAAGCATGGTGGAGGCAGCATCATGCTGTGGGGATGTTTTTCAACAGCAGGAACTGGGACACTAGTCAGGATTGAGGGAAAGATGAATGCAGCATTGTACAGAGACATCTTTGATGAAAACCTGTTCCAGAGTGATTTGGACCTCAGACTGAAGCGACGGTTCATCTTTCAACAGGACAATGACCCTCAGCACACAGCCAAGATAACAAAGCAGTGGCTACAGTACAACTCTGAATGTCCTTGAGTGGCCCAGCTTAACTTGAACCCAATTGAACATCTCTGGAGAGATCTGAAAATGGCTGCGCACTGACGATCATCATCCAACCTGATGGAGTACTTAGATGCACTGTAGAGCCGAACATGTATGAAGCCCAGAACATGTTCTGCTGTATGCACGAGCACGGGGTGATATAAACCTCCCACCAACAGTGCTCAGAACCTGTACCAACAAGTTATGACCTAAATCCTAGGCAAACTCAAACTGATTTCAAAGTAATACAAAAAAAAAAAATCATACTCATCTGTCCTTAAGTGACTTCCTGTCAGTCAGCTGCAGCCTTTTTTCTGGACCGAAAAAGCTTTATTTTCATATGTGTTTTGAATTCCTTTAAATATAGTTTAGATCAGTTTTGAACTTAGTTAAATGTCCAGATTTATGCAGATTTTTGGGTTTTGCACTCAATCAGATCACTTCTTACCTTTTCATTTACATTCTGTGTTTAACTGAACTCAGTTTTGTGTTTGAAAAGCAGATTTGGAACTGGATTCAGATTTGATGAAATGCTATTTACTTCCATCACTGTTTAAGAGTTTAAGACATTGTATTGAGCATGTGCTGGAGCTTATGATCACATCCGATGCGCTGAAGGTGCAAAGAGATATAGAAAGGTACAAGTCTATAACAACACAGTGAAAAAGAAACACACAATCAGGTATTAATAAGTTACAGTCAGATGAACACGACGTTGCAAATCAAAATCTACACCCAGCTCTCTAATAAAGATGTTGGCATGTTTAAGGGGGAGTCGGAGAATGACGGGAGTGTTTAGGGCCCATATTCCCAGGTGAGTCTCAAGACACAACGCTGGCTATTTCTATTTCAGTCTCATCTGCAAGGATGGAGAAAAGGAGGAACAGGAGGGGAGAAGGAAGAACGGAAACTAAGGCTCTAAATTTAGCCTGATGCGACATTCCAGAGAAGAATAATACTGCTTCCTCCTCCTGCTGCTGCTGCTGCTGCTGGTGGACGACACAGAGAGAGAGAGCAAGGAGAGGGATCAAAGGTGAGAGGTGTGGAAACGATGATGATTCCATACGTTTCACCAGTGCAAAATAAAAAAAAACAAAAAAACAATAGAACTAAACATACACACTCTACGTTGAGGATAATAGGATGTTGGCTTGATAGCGAATGTGAGAGCCAGAGCACTCAGGGAAACTATCATGTGATTCTCTGCTCGTCCTCATATCCCTGACCTTCTGCAGTGGGGTATTTAGCAAGGAGAGGACATGGGAGAGAGAAAGAGGAAGGTTAAAAGAGAGAGGGAATAGCGGTGTTGGAAGTAAAGAGCAGGAAAGATGAGAGAAAGGGTAGAAAAGGAATGAACACAGACCCCCCGCCAGTCACTGCACACTCACATGGATGCAAACACAGACACAAGAAATGTGTAAGTGGTGTGACTCCTGCAGTGTTGTTAGTGTGTGTGTCAGCGAGAGAGAGTGTGTGTATATGTGCTTCAGACTCATGTATCACATGACCACACAGAGCTCGGGGGTGTGTGACCCATCAGGCAACTGTGTCTCTGTGTGTCACACATGACCTCTATCTGTCACTATGTTGTTCACTTGTGTTAATTCTAGTTTCTTACTTGCAGCTTTGCCCACAGTTAATAACATTATACTCCGCAAAATAATTTATATAAATTGTATTCACGACAAAGCTGCAACAACTGATTCCAATTAGACAAGAAAACCAAGAAGCAACACAAGTGGTTGTAGTAGCTTAGTCAGATTAACTAGAAGCACCTCTTTTAGACGTAAACATCAAAGTAAGCACTTCAAATGTTAATAGTATAGTAATATTCATACATTTGGCAAAAAGTCTGTGAGTTCACACAGCTGTGACAGGGTCAGAGTAACAAATGGCTGTGTAAACTTGGTTATGCATTACTGAGACTAGCTGGTAATTTTCCGTCGGCCTTTATTTGCATTTGTGTAACGTTTTGCGAAATATGCTGACATGCTTAGTGCCACAGACTTAAAGTGTGTGTAAGTTCAAGACAACGTTGCAATGAAGAACGAAGTCTGAGAGAAGTTAAAGAGGTCCTCCAGAGAACTCGAGACTGCTTTAAACTGTTACTGTTTTTACCTGTTCACTGGTGCCTTTTGTTTTACTGACTCATAATTATTTCCCACAGAATGACTGAATTAAAGGTGAATCTGTCACTTCTGTGTTTTCCACTGTTTTGTTACCATGTTGTTGATGCTGCTGTCTCGGCCTGGTCTATCTTCAAAATGAGACCTGGACTCTCAATCACATTTAACGTATTTAAATAAAGGGAAACGTGGTTCAATTATAAGAGTTCAAAAATACATCCATCAATACCTCTAAAACAACAATTTTCTTGTATCTCATCTGTTTCATTTGTAACAAAAACACAAATTAAATGAAATTCATGCTTCTGACAGGAGGTTTGAGACAAAACCACAAATAGTTCATCCACCCTGCCAGTATTTGTGTGCATTATATCCACTTGTTGGTCTGGCTTGGTTAATTTGTGTTTTTGACTGGATTAAACAAATGAAAATATTATTTGCGGGTTTTAGAAGTGCCGGTAAGCAGATTTGTCTAAGCTTAGACAGAGGCAGGCTAGCCATTTCCCCTCCTTTCCAGACTTGCTTAGCTAAGTTAATTATCTCTGAAAAGGAGATGATTAACTGGCTCCAGATGTTGAGCACACAGAACTCCTGGACTATTTCTTAAAACTTGATGAGCACAATGTTACCTTTACTGATTAACACTACCCGACTTGATTGGAAGTGGAATTATGCTTTCCAGAGTTACTCTTCTAATAAAATACCTTAACTGAACTGTGTGGTGGGGTGACAGATAGAAAGATAAAGCAGCGTACTGCAGCGTTAACTGCTGAGTAGGAGCGTGTGAGATGGTGAAAGGAAGGAAAGAGAGGGTGAGAGAAAGAGGAGAGCAGGAGCCAGAGTTCTAGGAAGGGGAGGGGAAGTTTGTTCAATTTCAGCGGGAACTGTTTGTGCTCTTCCAGACCGGGGTGACACAATAGTGGCAGGCATTACGAAACGATCGGCAGCACTAGGACATGACAATCAAACCGCGGCTCAATTAAAGCATGTTTCTGTGCACACTTGGAGAGCGGTGCTGGCAGTGCCTCTTTACTGGCACGGATAGAGAGATGATTGAAGGTTCAGTGAAGGCGTGACAGGAGAATGTGTGTGGGTGGGAGTATTAGTGACCTCTTGTTACATATAAACAAACAACCCCACCCTTACTGTCTCGCTGTCTCTCTAGTTTTCTGTCAGGGATGGAGCGAAGGCAGGGCCTGCCCAACTGAGGTCAACAACAGATTTACTTCCTTATCAATAGGTCTAGACAGCTGCCTGTCAGAAGACAGCAAGACAGAAAGAGATGAAAGATGGCAACGTGGATGAGATGGAGGGCTGTGATGGCCAAGGTCACACAACTATGAAGATTTTACACTGGCACGGCGTCAAAGGCAACTGTTGAGACTATCTGACATGGACGTCACATCAAGGTCTCAGAGAGTGAAAGACAGGCACGAGGATCCTAGGACAGGAGAAAGAAAAGAGGGAACGAGTGATAAATGGAAAACGAGACAAATTTGGTCTTTGGTATGGCAGCGATTGAGAGAGTAGAGAGCTCAGTGTGTGTGTGTGTGTGCTGCAGCCCTCCTCTGCCAGATTACAGAGAGTGACGTAGTGTTATCATTTCTCTGATAGGAGCTCTGCCACAAGTGGAGTGGAGGAAGAAGAGGAGGAGGAGGTGAGAGGGAGGAGATGGAGGGAGAGGACAGAAAGGGGGAGGGGTGACGGGTCTCATTGCTGGAAAAATGGTCTGATAGCCAAGAAAAAGGCACGGAGGGAGGGCAGCAGGGAGGGAAGGGGAAACACAAGGTAGAAAGAGCAGAGATAGAGACATAGTGCCACACAAAGGAACACAGCAGACACTCAGAAAGAGACAGGCAGAAGAAAAAGAGGGCAGGGGGAAGAGAGAGCAGTAGAAAGGGAACGAAGTCGGAGTGGGGGGGGGCTTCAAAAGCGAGTTCTTTGTGCACAAGATCAGAGAGTGTAGAAGTTAAAAAACAAGCAGGGGGAATAAAAAGGGCAGAAGAAGAAGAGGAAAAACACAAGTCACAGAGAAGTGAGAATACAACGTAAGAAAAAAGGACAAAAAAAAAAAAAAGAAAAGAAAAGAAAAGTGAGTGATAAGAAGGGGTGAGGTGCCCTGAGCGACTGGTGGGGCTTAGAAAGTGTGTGTGTGTGTGTGTTTTTTCTGTTCATGCATCCACATGGCAGCAGCAAGCAACATTTACAAAGAGGCAGCTGTTCCATTAGCTACTGCCATTGTGGCTAATTACATCCTGGTCTCCTCAGACGCACACTCGCATCGCATATGTGCATATAAACACACAACCGCTGCCTCTCCAGCCAACCACGAAATCCCTACCATGCACGCTAACAAGGGAAGGAACTTGGAGAGACACAGCCACAGCGTGTGTGTGTGTGTGTGTGTGTGTGTGTGTTAATCACAGTGTCATGCATGCTCCCGTCCAACCCCACCCCCCCTTTCAAAACAAGAATATGAGAGAGAAATGACACTTAAGATCCGACAGTGTCTGTGTGTGTGTGTGTGTGTGTGTGTGTGTGTGCGTGTGCGTGTGTTAGGCCTGATCCTTCTCTTGCTCTCTCACTCACTCACACACACACACACCTCCCCCAGCCTTTGAGGAGAAGAGGATCTGAGACTTTGTGAAATACCAAACATACCAGAGAAGCCACATGAGAGAGAAAAAGGCAGCTTTTGAGGAGCCTCAATAGACACACACACACACTCGCTGAGACACAGGGCTCGCAGTTGTTACAGGAATGAGGCTTTTCGCACACGCTAACACGATGCAAAAGCAGATAGACAAACACACATTGACACAAACGTACACACATACACATCGTACACTTCCTCCCTAATCAGCTCAGTGGTGTAGCATTTGGATAAGAAGCACTCCTAAGACCGCCTGACAATGGCGAGACAGGAGGGCTTACATTGTATTAAACCAGACAAGCCGTACACAAGCATCCTTCAAGCAAAGCTAAGGGCTGCTGCTGCTGCTGCTGCTGCTGCTGCTAACCTGCTGTCTGAAAGAAAGAAAACCCACCTGGAGGCATAGGCCACCAAAACACGCGCTCGGCCAGTTCACAATTACACCAGAAAGGGTTTTCATCATGTGAAACGTTATGGAGGTGAGTGCTGAATGATGCAATGCTTCACAACATGGCCGGCTGCTAAATTATTCATGTTTTACCACCTGATGTATAGTAGGCACCAGGTTGTACTGCTGCTGGAACATGCTCACTGAACACTGCAATCTCCTAATCCTGGAGGTTGCAACAGGCAACATGTGAGGATTGTTGTATTAATTAACATTTTTGCATTCTCAGGTCTTTTGTTAACGCTTATTCTTAAAGCTAAAAGTTAGCCTAGCTGTCCCTAGCTACAACACTACTGCATGGTGTACGCACATGCACAGTTTCTGTATTTTATGCATTGTAGAGATCATCTCTAGATCAAGATCTGAACTCTTGCTTATTGCATTGGTCCTCTCACCACCTCACAGGCCTGCTTTTACCTGGGCACATGGAAATGTCACAAACACAAACCCTGCGAGCTCAACTACACTGCACCACAGATGAAGGTGTGTGTGTGTAGTACAGACGGTGAGTGGTGAAATGTATTTCACCCAGACATAATTAGTTTTAAGACGTTTCATTCTGGGGGTGCATGCCCAGGTTCAGGTAGTCCTCACAAATAGCCACCCACCAGGCTTCAAACAAAACAAAAAATTCATTTCAAAGTTTAAATGCTATCACTCTCAGAATTAGTACAGATGATTTCAATGCAATTATTAGTTTCCGATGTTGTGTGAGGCAATTTGTGAGCCACCTGTTTCTGTGTTGTTATTAATCTAGTCACGTCGAGTCTTACATCATCAAGCATCTGCTCACCTCACACTGTCGATTTGCAAGTTTCTGTATCTCAAAAACAAAGTCAGGACAAAAGAGGGATTGAGAGAAACAGACAGAGACAGAACGAGAGGAAAGATGGAGCAGGCACCTCATTGAGCTTGTCAGCAAACCGGACATCGTTGTCTCTCTCTTTCCCTTACACACACACACACACGACAGGTTTCTCTCATCTCACATTTAGGAGGGGAATAGGGAGGAGTTTGCCTTATGAGTGACTGCATTACTGTTGCTCTGAGGGCACATTGTCCATTACAGCTCATTAGGTTCCTAAATCGCTATTCATTTTGAACGAGGCACCCTGTGGTCTGATCCTACTGTGAGGAGGAAATGGGAGCGCATACAGCGGGGAATGAGAGACATCGGTCATGTCATGGACAAAGACGTCGACACTATGTTGACGTCAAACAAAGCAAATGTAACACCTGAGAAGACACGCACACCCTCCACCACAGTCAGGTATGATCTTGGTGAAAGAGGCTCATATTCTCTCTCACACACACATGCACGCACACACACACTCTTCATCACCATTTCCATCCCTCACTTTGATTTATGAGCTCAACCTGGGAGATTGCTTCCCACAAGAGAGGGAGAAACATATACCAACCGACCATTTGAAACACACACACACACACACACACACACACACACACACACACACACACACACACACACACACACAATGTCATAAACCCATGCCCGTCGTCTGTGTGAAGGAGAAATGGAGTAGGAAAACAAATAGATGTGCTAGTGGCAAACCACTGGTCCGGGGAGCAGTGACTCTGAAATAACTGTCGCATAAACACACACGAATGATTTATTTTTTGTCATCGACATCCAGCAATCAGCAGGACAATGATGTAGAGGTGTGCAGGTCTGCAGATTGTACCTGACCTAAACAAGTTACATGATTCAAAGAAGCTCCTTTCTCATTCGTCTATTCTTATACTAATGTCTTACTATTCTGTTCAATTCTTCACCTTCAACCACTGTGAACAATCAAAGCTACCTCTGTCCCCAAACCGGTCTCTTAAAAACTCGTTCCTGTGCAACTTAACTACAAACATGAGGATGTCTTTGTAGTGAAAGCAACCATGTTAACTAAAAGCTATTTGGTTATGTTTATAAGAATGTGGTTTTGTTTATAAAGACGTTGTTTGTGAAGTCTCTCTATTAAGGCAGAACAGTCTTTAACCTTCACTAAGTGCTGTGAGTGCCTGAACCCAACCATAAAAAACTTCAACAACACAAAAAAAGTGTAATTTGATGCAGTGATTGCAGTCCTACACACATATCTATTATGGAATAAGAGCTGTTCATTAATTTCTGAAAAAGTTTACAGGGGAAATTTTCCTGTGGTGGTGAATTTAAATTGAAATAACTGTAGCAGGAAGGTTTGTCACTTTAACCTGCTGCTTTTAAAACCTCCACGATCTAATGCTCCTAGTGTGTTGATTAATGACCACAGTGGAATGGCTCATCCTCAGGGACTTGGGTAAGAAACATGGATAGGGTTCCTTAGTTTTGCAATATATTGTGGTTACTGATCCATGGTGTGAAGTGAAATGACATCACATTTCAGTCTACTTCTCTATATACCTGATGTGTGTGTGTGTTTATAGCTGGTCAGCACTTGCTGATTTTTAGTTCAGATTTTAAAGGATGACATTGAAACATGCACATTTGGATATGAGTGTGTATTTTTGTGACGCGACAGTGTCCAAAATGGGCAAAAAGACACCCAAATGCCCTTGTGTGTGATGCAAAACAGCAGCTATCCATGAGCCCAGGTGTCAAACGGTTACTGAAGACTGATGGTGGCTCATTTGTGTTTCTGTCTGTGTGTGTGTGTGTGTGTGTGTGTGTGTGTGTGTGTTGACGCTCTCAAAACAGAAACATATAACGTCTAATATCCAGAAATAGTCTTCTGAATGATACTGTCAGCATGATCTGTGGTCTATTACTGGCCAGCCAGCATGCTGGCTGCTGCTGAGCAGAATCAGGCTCTATGACAGAAGGCTAAGTGTTATGGATTAGCCTACATGAGTGTATGTGTATTAAGTAATGTAATGCAGACATTTAACATTTCTGGATTCACAGTACAGCAGATTTGCCTGCTTCTCAGTTGTCAACTACATGGGGAGCACCTTTGCTTTTGAAAATTCACCAATATTTTACCAGCAAAACTGAATATAGAAACTCCTAAATGATGCCTGGTTAGATGCTGAAGAAGACAGTAGAACAGCAAGATTTCCTCCTACGTTACCCATCATGAAGGGTTTCACTTGGTAGCAGTATCTTAACAAAGCTCCACAAATCCCTACACCTGCAGTTTGCCTTTGCATTTCACCTCATCCCGCTGAGCAGCCCCACACCCACCCCACCCTACAACACACACACACACCCCACCCTACAACACACACACACACACACACACACTTTGTATTCACGAGGACAGTGTACAGTGTGATCATAATTGCTGTTTTGTTGTTAATTTGCTGATTATGCTGCATGGTTTGCCTGCCACCTTCACACTACACCACTATGCAGTCAAACAGTTAAGAACTTCAGAGTTAATTATCGTCATTTCAACAAAAGTAAAAGTTGTTCAACAGAGCACGGAGGAAACAAAACACTGCTAATGAGCTGATTTTAAGCTCTTAGAGGACTCTGTTTTTTTTTTTAAGATTATATAGACACATTTTTCCCTAATTAATTTTTTCTGCATTGACTTAGGTTCATGTGACTCTACCTGTCTGAAGCAAAGCTGCAGCAAACTGAAAACTGTGACAAAGGTTTGCATCTATCAGCAGACCAACCCACAGTGTACAACATATCACCTTCCTCATCATGTTGTGCCAAAGCGTCTGTCCGAGGTGCTGATGCCGGGACCACCCACCAGAGGCGTGGGGAGCTGTCCTGGGTGCTCGCCATCATCGATATGCTGACAGGCAGGATTCCCACTGCTAACGATGACAGAATACCATCTCTGCTGAGGACACTCGCTATAAACCGTCATTATTTCAGGAAGTTTGGCAGTAAATTCTGCTGTTTGCATATTGTAACTTTTTTGGGCACCATTCTGGGACCTACTCTCTGCGCAGGTATTATTATTATTATTGTTGCCTGTGGTGCTGCCACCAGCTTGTACAGATGTATGAATTTGACCAAAGGACAGCAATGCATACAATGTGTAATGAACAAAAATATGTTTCAAAAGAGTTTTAAGGCTGAGGCTCTATTTTTCTGCAGACAATTCAGCCTGATAGGTTGACTTGTTCTCTATTGTATTCAGCAATACAGACTCAAAGAAGCATGTGAGGTGACTTAACACCACTTTATGTTACGGCATGCTTTGTACTCAGTTCCAAAAGTAAATTAACTTTGCTGAACTCTCAATTAACAAATTGGATGTTCAGGAAAAGGTGTTAATAGTCTATAATCTTGTTCTCACATAAAGGTGTATGTCCTCAAGGCAGAAAAAAAAAACCTGTCCTTGTAAACAGTGGCAGAGCCAACATGTACAGGCATTGTTTACTGTACACACACTCAACTCACACACACACACTCACACCCACGTAGGCACTCAAGTTTGCTGTTGATGGTGCAGGTAGAGCTATGCTTTTCCAAGCAGTTTGAACTTTGTGTGAGACTGGCAAACATCCATGTGTGTAGGGTAAGCAGATTTTCTGCAGCCTTGCGCAAAAACTACAATAAGGGAGAGTGGGACAGAGAGGGGAGTGAGGTAAGGAAGAAAAGAGAGCAAAGGGAGAGAGAGGGAGGGATAAGGAGAAGGTGTTTTACTGCTTACGTGCAACAAAATGATGGTAGATGAGGGGAGAAGGTCACAAACTATGAGAAAGTTGAGATCTCATTGCCCAATCTGCCTCAGTGTGTCGAGGACAGCAACAGCACACTGATTCCTACCAGTCACGGGTAGAGTTAAATGATGTGACGCACATCTCAGCACAGCTTCTACTCAGCTCCATCTGCTGAACTCGTGCACAAACTAAGGAAAGTAACACAAGCACTATTTATAGTAATGTAGTGAAAGTGAAGAGGGGAACATTTGCACAGATAGAGTACCTCTGAGAACAACTACATGAAGGTTGTGAATGTCTGAAAGTATTTTCTGCAAAGACGTCACAAGAATTCCCAACAAGACAATAGTCACACTGTTCAGCAGACAAGATGCTGTAGCTGCTTTTTTATTCAGTCATAAGCGATTTCAATGGGCCACTAACACCAACTGTTGTGAGGTAGCTGTTAAACGTCATAAACGTCAGGGCTTTGGAGGAGGCTTGACAGTGTGTAATTATTATTCACTGATGCATATGAAACAAACCACCAAACCAGTGAAACTAAAGAGGAGAGGCAGATAGAGATGAACATACATACAGTAGTAGAAAGTCTAGATGCAGCCACGTAGTAAACTTAAAACAAGCCTATTGAAATATGCAGAGCACCAGACTAAAATACTCTCTGCAAACACGTTTAGCGCACACACACACACACACACACACACACACACACACACACACACACACACACACACACACACACACACACACACACACACACACAAAGCAATTGGATTTTTCTGCTGCATAGAGCAGCACAGAGGGACATGAAGCATGTGAGACTGACACTCGGTGCCGTCAAATTGAAACTCTGTGTCTAAAGTGAATTATCTTTGGCTCACTGGGGTTGCCTCACTGCTCTGTGTGTGTGTGTGTATGTGTGTGCACTCCCTCCCACCCCCAAAGTTATAATGTGTGGGTGTATATGGATGTGTCCCGGAATTAGTCCGGCAGCGCATCTTTCCTGGTAATGGTGTGTGTGTTTATTTGTGCAATTGAACGCAATATTAGGAAGATTGAGAAATGATGAATAAGAGTGGCAAACAGCAGACGGGGGAGCTAAAGCAAATGCACAAACACACACAGCTAATCAACTCACATACACACACGCCACTGTTCTGGAGTAACCTGTCTAAATGTCTATACACTGTACATCCATAAAGTCACACTGTCAAACAATCACAACTGGATTTGAGACCTTGGAGTGTGAGTGTGTGTGTTCGTTCAGCTATGCATTTGTGTCAAACAGTCAAAGCTGTGGTCTTCACGTTGTTTGCTCATGACAGCCGTCTCCTTCTTCCATCTTTGGATCTTTCATCTTTCTCCCTCTCTTTCTGCGTCTTATCATGGCATATGAGACAATAGGACCCCTGATAGGTGTCCTGCGCCATGCCTGATAACACTGCCTCCCTCCACTGCAGCTGTCACACTGGCTGATAGATGGACCCTGAGAGTCACACACGTACAAACACACAGACAGACAGGCAGGGTACAAACACAGATACAGGATGTGTTTGGTGACTAGAATAAAAACACTAGCTAGAACACGACATCACTCCCGTGAGGTCCGGACAATCACTTTTTTTTGAGGGAATTGATTATGAATCACTTATAATTATCAATAACTCTTTGAAATGAATAATTAAAATGACCTACAGTATAGATGGTTTTGTGAATGGAAGAAATGCACATATCTCATAGTGTAAAATCAAAAAATGTAATGAACCTCAGTCACTAGCGAAGCTGTCGTCATACTGCAAGGTAAGATTTATAGAGATTACCCCATACAGGCATGGACTGCTTCAACTGACAGAGCCCTGTCCCACAACTTTAATAGTTTGGGCACAGAGTGAGTAGAAAAGCCTACTGCTGCCGTTTATGATTCGTAACTGTACATCAGCCTGATATCTGCAGACAGCGAGCGTTAGCTGCTGCACCCTGCAGGTAGGGACAGAGTGAACAAAGTAGCATCTCCACGCAGTTCACTGGAGCGCCTTTGATACCTCATTACCAAACACAAACAGAGCGCGCAGAGCAGCGTGTAGAATCGCTTTTAGTCTGACTGCCTCGCAGATGCAACCATTTAATTCACTATGAGACACTGTGACACGCTGCTGCCTGTAGATCTGTTAGCAGTAGCTCCAGGTGGTGTTGGCGGCTAGCTAGCTTTAGTCAAAATCCTGCAGTTAAACAAATGTGTTTTTATGATTTTGTTTTTTTTTTTTTATGTGTAATTCTGTATTTCTATTAGCCTTTCAAGGATACTAAATGTTTATTGTATCTCATATGAAATATTCAGATAGGTATTGCCATGTAAGCTCATGCTGGGAACAGCTATATCTGATGGTGCATGAGAAAGAGTGGCTGTAACCAGACTATAGAAAACTGACTTCCTGTCTCCAGTTTGCAGCATAGATAATAAATCCTAAATTCAGCAGTGTCTGAGTGTCTCAGAAAGCAGTTTGCAGAGAACCTGCAAGCTGCAGTTAATTTCACATCTTTAGTATCAAAATGCAGAAGAAAAATGCTTGATTTTTTCCCTTTTTTACATTTTTAAAACTAAGCAGTTACTATTAAATGTTTTAAAGAGATTAAAAAACTGCGTTTCCTAACTAGGTGATATCACTTGGTGACTATGTGTCCAGCTCGTGCTGAGGTGCTTTGGATTTTCTGATGATAAACTTGCTGTAGGTGGTGCTCTTGTCTGTTCAGTGCATCCATATTGGGTATTGCCTCCTTGATATGGACTGGATGACTACAGCGTTCAGCCAGTTGATGACAGCGTGCGGTTTTTATGCACAAATGTTGCAGATCATTACTTTAACCAACTAAGCTTGGTTTTATAATCAGAAGCATCTGAAATCAGTGTGCATCCTGAAGCAAACACTCCAGTGTATAAAAATGACTTAGATTAACATAGCTGTATCCTGCAGACTCTAGTAATTAATCAAATTATATAAACTGTGTGTATGCGTGCTTTTATGTATGGTGTGTGTGAGAAAGAGAGGCAGCCACAGTGCCAGTGGGAGAGGAGAGAGGGAAGTAGGGAGTGTGGGAATAAAGACAGGGAGAAAAGGATAGAGATAGAGAGAGGGAGCTTTGCGCCAACATCAATCACCTTCTTGGAGTTCAAGTTTATTTGGCTTCATTTTTCTTTGAAATACACAGCACACAAGAGAGGGAGAGGAGGCAGGGGGTGGAGAGAACGGGCGGAAGACAAGAGAAGGAGGTAGAAAGCAATATATGTTGGTGGTGCATGTGGGGGGCGACTACCTGCAAGTGAGACTTGAGGAGGGGAGTGGAGGAGAGGGCAGAGAAGTTCAGAAATACAGAGGGAGAGGGAGACGCTATGTGCTGTGAGAGCATGAACGAGGAAGAAATAAGAGTTTTAAAAAAACTATCTGTGTACAAATCTTCAAATGTGTGCAGGGACCGTGCACGGGCATGTGTGCAACCATCTGCACACAACGTGAATGTGGGCACCAGGGCAAACTACTGTTGCATTTACCAAACCAGATTATCTAGAAAACATAAAAAAGAAGTGAGAGAGATGTAGGAGACATTAGCCTAGTGCACAGGTCAAGGTGTGTTTTGTGTGCGTGTATGTGTGAGTGAGTGAGTGTGTGGATCCGCAGTCTGCCTCAGAGCTCTAATGAGAGACCAGAGCTCCCACAACTCCTCAATCACTCCTCCATCCCTCCTGTTCTCTGCCAGCTCTGCTGCTGTCGCTCTTCATAGCAATTTGGACAACTGTATGTAGGTTACTCTCACTTTCTCTTTTCCCTCTCGTTATCATGCTGTGATCGGTTTCCATCTCTGTCGACGGTACCTTCTCTGCCCTATAAAAGCATTCAGTCCACGAGCCTGTTCCTTATGTTTGCATCCAGTTCTCTTTTTCAAGTGCAGCCCGTTTCTCCTGGTCATGTTGCTCTACACACGTGTGACTCATGACTCACGACTTCAAAACACATTTTGTAAGACAACACTTTAAACAGAGCAACACATTCATAGAGAGCAACATAGTTGAAATTCTTTAATTCATTTGTAGCCAGAAGGTCCGAATTGGTGGAAGTTACTGTAGCTTATTGGCTGTGTTGCACCATCCACTTGTATTTCACCCTGAGTGCAGGAGTATAAACTTCTCCACAAAAGTAAAACGATTTTTAGACTGATAAGGAGCCATTGGCACAAACACCGTTTCCCATTAGCAAGTCAGCTAACAAGATATTATTATACAAGATTTATAGCATTTTAGCGATAAACTTCCCAGTTACTGTAGTTCAACTAGAACTGGGTACGATATGTTACCCCTTTATCATCAAGGCTCTCACATTAACTGTTTTGCAACAATGCACAGGTAACCTCCTGATGCCACTTTCAGGTGTGACAAGCCCTCGCAATTGTTGGAAGTTGATGAAAAATTATGATCAGTGTTTTCACTATTAATTACAGTAAAACTGCAGGTGTATACTGTGATTTGACAGTCCACAAATTTCATCCAAACTTGGAAATGCAAAAGGTACCAGAGAGCTGAAAAGCTTAGTGATGTGTGCTCATTTCAATCTGAATAGGACCTATCTGCCTAAAAAAAAAATCAGTTTTCATACTGAATAAAGGCGATCCTTTATCATGGTGCTTTTCTTTATTTATGGTCTCAAAATTGTCCCAGATGCAAAATCTTGTGTTTATTTTTATTTTACTTATCCTGTATGTTTATTGTCCTCTGGAAAATGGGACATTCGTAATTTTAAGCTGGATCTCGTGTTTTTCTATTTTATTTTTTTTTTAGTTTTGTCACAGTTCTTTTATATCAGAAAAAATAAGTATCACTGCAACAGTCTCTGCTCTTGTATTACAGTGTACTGCATCAAAGTCACCTCCAGAAAAAAGCAGTAATAACACTGTTTCTGTTGCCCGAGTGTACATTAATGTCAGAATAGTCAGTGCAAAGTGAAGTTAATGAAGTTCAAGACACAGAGGGTGAGTTCTAGTTGCAGATGCGGCTTACAATCTTATAAAACCAAAAAGTGGAATTAACAGTCCTATAGCACTAGAACCACAACTTGACTGTAGGAAGGACAGGGCAGAGTGTGGCTAGCCAACTTCAAACCAACATTAGGTCGGTGTTCCTTATTAATTATGAATTTAACATTTTGCCTGTCCAGACGAAGCAGATTTGATTGGGTGTTTGTACACTGTTGTACACACAGCTCTCTCTCTCCCCGTACTTATGCCTATTCTACACCCTCCCTCTTTTTTCTATCAGTTTTTCCTGTCTTCCTTCTGCCACTCTCCTTTCTCTCTTTTCTCAGTATCAGGTACAAGACTGTTGGATTAGGCTCCTTTAAGAGCGGATTAGCAGTGTCGGAGCCGTTTGAGGTAAATTGCTCCTAGGAGTCGATCTATCCTCTCCACCACCACTGACACCACCACCTCCTCCTTCCTCTGTAAGACAGAGTCAAAATTCTCAACCTAATCCTCAAAGAGCTTTACTACACCTCCCCCTGTCCTGCACCCACCCCTCTTCCCCTCCTTGCCTGCCTTTACTTTTCTGTTTTGGTTTTTCCTCCTCCATTCGCTCTTTCCTTCCTTCCTTCTTTCAGCCCACACAGAGGAGTGATGAGGAGTGCAAGACAGACGTGATAGACGTGTTGGATGGGTGAGGTGGGTGGGGGTGAGAGTAGGGGCTGGCATGCGAATGCAGAAACTCCAGCAGTCACACGTGAGTTAACAGTATAACTTCACAAGACTCGCTGCTTTTGTTGTGTGTGTGTGTACCTGCTGAACCGTGTCACTAAACAATGGTGACTGGTCTTAATGGTAAGTGGCAACGTGTGTGTGTGTGTTAGCATCTGACTGAGCAGATGGGGAGGATGGGGTGCATTTTGGGGACAAGGGCGGGGTCACATCTGTGTCGTCGCTCGCATTTGTCTTTGTGTGTGTGTGTCACTTGGCATGGTGGCCACATTAGGAGCCATCAACACAAACAAGGTGATTAGCAAGTTGGGACAAACACATTATTACTCTAAATTAATGGACTGACCTCATACTCTTCCTAATAGCCAACTGTTTTTCCTCCTGTCTTCCTCAACATGTCCACAACATTGTATTCTGTTTATTCTAGGCTTAAATCCAATTTGTGTAACATTGATAGTGTGCTGTTAGTGCAATCTGCAGCTCAGCCTTATGCCATATTTATCACTAAACTATACACAAGTACAACCTGCTTATAGCCTGGAACATTTGGACAGAGACAGGCTGTCGCGTGTATGCACATACACACATACAAGCTACCCCTGTCTACCCTCGTCTTGGAGCTGCCATTGATTTGGGCTGCAAGGTGCTGTGGGCCATGGTTGCCATGGCAACCGGCAGCCGAGCAAGGCAGCCAAAGTTTGAGCTGGCATGAGGAGCGAGTGTGTGTGTATGTGCGCTGTGAGGGTGCGCACGTGCATGATGTCTGCGTCGACTGCAAGTGTGTATAAGAGGTAGAGCAACCAAGCATGTGTGTGTGTGTGTGTGTGTGTGTGCGTGTGCGTGAGCGCAAGGTGCTGGCGGGGTGACAGCAGTCTGTTTAGTATGCAGCCTTCTGACTGCATCCCCCTTCCTCCCTCCCTTTGGCCCACAGACACAGCATAAGAATGATCCACTCCCCCCCTTTACCTCCTGACGAACACACGCACACGCGCACAGGCACACAAACTTGGCAGTGGCTGCTCTTCTACATATGCACACACACATACACTCAGACACCATGCTCCCTGCAGACACACTATGTCATGATGGTTTTTGAGACAGTGAGGCCTGCAGGTCCGTACTGCAGATGAGGATAGAATACTAGAGAAGGCTTGATCTCACACTCACACACACACACACACACACACACACTAGTGATAAACAACCCAACATACGGTGGCACTGCTCTGAAAAAGCAGCGTGTTGGTAGAGGTGAGTATTGATATTTCCTCTCCAAACCTGTATTCACACCCCGAGGGCGTGTCGAATGCTTGAAGATGGTCTGTCTCAGTGTGTTTTCTCTGATGCTGTCAGAGCAAACCAAACGGCTTTGGTTGTGTGTGTGTGTGTGTGTGTTATGTTGTGGGGTTAGGAGGGAGTTGGGGGGGGGGGACCTGGGAATCGTTTTCCCTCCTGCTGCTGCCAATGCTGCTCAGGCACACATACGGATGCATAAACACACACGTGCCCACAATTATCTCAGTGCATGAGCATAATAAATCCAGTCTTGCAGTTAATTATATGTCTTACATTCACATACATTACACACAATCTGTGTTAGATAAATATATATAAACTGTTATCAGACACAGGCACACTGTATTACATGAGACCGCATACACACACACACACACACACACACGCACACACACACACACACACACTTCTATATATTAAATATACTGCCACCACCTGGAGGTAACTAAGCAAATAAGTAAGAGCCTCCCATTGGATAATTACTTGGATGATTATGTTTCAACTGGCAACAAGTTATTTAACCCTAACTGACGCAGTAAGTAGCTTCTCCTTTCTTCAACAACCATTTCTGAAGACACATCCTGTGTTCATAGAAATGTTTCAGAAGGCTCAAATTATTGGCATCAAGGAAAGAAAACATCTACGGAGATTTATGAAACTACTAAAACTGAGTTAATAATGGAAGAAGGTCATGTGGTCTGATGAGTCCAAATTTACCCCATTCCAAAGTTATTGGTGTATCAGGGTAAGAAGAGAGGTGGTTGAAGTGATGCACCCTTCATTCCTAGTGCCAAATGTACAAGCCGGTGGTGGCAGTGCTATGATCTGGGGTTGCTGCAGTTGGTCAGTTCCAGGTTCAACAACATTATGTGTCCAAAGAATGAGGTCAGCTGACTACCTGAATATACTGAATGTCCAGGTTATTCCATCAATGGAATTTTTCTTTCCTGATGGCAGAGGCATATTTAAAAAGGACAATGCCAGTATTCATCGAGCTCAATTTGTGATTGGTGAGTGAGTGAGTGGTTCAGGGAGCATGACACATCATTTTCATACATGGATTGACCACCACAGAGGCCAGACCTTAACCCCGTGAGAGAATATTTGGGATGTGCTGGAGAAGACTTTGTGCAGCGGTCTGACTCTCCCATCATCAATACAAGATCTTGGCGAAACTTTAATGCAACTCTGTGTTACAAGTGTTGTGACATTGCAGAAGCTTATCGAAATGATGCCACGGCGAATGCGTACTGTAATCAAAGCTATAGGTGATCCAACAAATATTAGAGTGTGTGACTTCTTTTTTGGACAGGCACAAGCACGCTATTGATCGGAGGAAGTGGAGGTCGGCACTAACAGCTCCCTCTAAGAACAGGAGAGGCAAAGTAGTTATGGATGCAGGGAGAAGGCATAGTAAAGGAAAAGGAAGAAGTGAGCAAAAAAGGAAAGGACGGAAATGTGAGCCAGAAGAGAGGAACGTAAAGAGGAATAGAAAGGTAATAAAAGGAAAGTAAGGGTGACAATGTGAGAGAGGAAGCAAAGGGAACCGATATGGGGGGGACAGTAGGAGCTGTTTGTCTTGTATTTGTCTTAACAGGAAGCATCCCAGCAGAGACAGAGAGAGAGCAAATACACATCGGAACACAGCAGCCTGCACCCTCCTCCACCTCCCTGCTCCACCCGGACTCCCCACCACCCCCACCTCCAATTCTTCAGAGCCTCTCTACAGGATCTGAGAGCTCAAGCCCTGACACGTGTGCCTGAAGAGAGGGAGGGAGATGGAAGAGTGAGAGAGTGAGCAGTATTCACTTCTGTGTGTGTCACCCAGACAGGGGTGGTGGGGCAGAGGGAGCAGGAGATAAAAATGTGTGTACGTGAGTGAAGAAGGGAGGGAAGGTAATGTCGCCTGTTCTGGGGATAGTTGGGAGGAAGAGAGAGAAATTCTTCCCCCAATTGCCTTTTTCATAATGAGTCCAATAGATACTGATATTACATTACTGAGGATCAAACAGATATTAATATTTTGAAATGTATACATTTTGTATAAAAATGTGTCTTTTATTAGGTACTTTTAGTTTATTTTAGGTCGATTTAAATTTTTGTTTTAATAAACAGGTCAAAAATTACTTTTATTATAAGATAAAAAAAAAGGTATAATTATTAAAATGAATGGACATTTAATTTGTACAAATAAAAATAATAATCAAACACAAGACAAAAAGATCAGTGCCCCTTGCTGGAGTACACCAGCCTGTTGCACTTTTACAGTGAAGTTCAATTTCTGAAAAATCATTACATTTGTTATGCTTTTTCATTTACACTCAAATATGTGATTCAAGCTTTAGAAACCTGCCTAACTGACTGTAACTCTGTTGTATGTCACACTGGTAAAATAAAGGTAAAGCTAATATTGGCCGATAAAGTCAATGTATTTGTTGGGTCCTTTTGAGTGTGTGAAACTTGCTCTCAGTGTGTGCGTTAGACCTGCTACCACTGAGACCTTGAGGAAGTCAGGGTCTTTAACCAAAGAGGATGGATAAAAAAATGAAGAGAAAACAGAGAGGAGGATGGGAGAGGGGTGGAGAAGGTAGAAAGCAAGAAAGGATTTGGAAGAAGGTGTGGATGCCTGTGGGCGTTTCTCAAAGCCTGTTTATTTGTTGAGAGTGTGTGTTCATGTGTGAGGGGGCTCGTGTCGTGACTCACAGGGCTATTAGCACCGGAGTCGGCTCCTTCATGCACTGTGGTCGGTGTGTGACACCGTGATCTCCTACAGTACATGACCGCACACACGTACTCATTCACACATACGCACAGTCAAACCTCCCGCTCCAATTTACCAGGATGACACCAGAGGTGGCCCTCTGAGGCCAACACCTGTCAATCTATTCTCATCCAATCATCACTCAGATAACCCCAGGGCCCGCCTCTGCGCTGCCAGCACCACACAGCTGCACACACACACACACACACACACACACACACACACACACACACACACACACACACACACACACACTTGTGCAACAAGCCACATCCGTCTCACAGTCGTTTTGTCTCACACATACGCACACACAAACACACACTGAGGCGCTGGCATAATCCGTCACACGCAGAGAACCACACAAACATCTTCCACAGACTCGTGCATGTGCCTTTGCTCCCCCACTTGCTGCTTCCACCGAGACATCCACCACTGTGGCGACAGTAACCGCGACAACGGGCATAAATTAGCGTCATGGCGATATGCAAAGCGAGGGAGCAACAATTAAAGCTTGACTAACGAGCTTTTGAGGAGCGAGGCTGAAGTTTCCCTGAGCAGCTGCTAACTGGATTAGCCTACACACACAGAAAGACACACAGTGAGAGAGAGAGAGAGAGAGAGAAAGAGTGAGAGAGACAGGCAGAGATACGGTGATGTTTCAGTGCCACCTGTGAAATGAAAACCCACACAAAACACAAACACACACACACACACACACACACACAAGTCAAAGGCTATGATGACATACAGTTCGCTAATAAGACAAAGAAAACACTAGCTAAACACAGGTATCTTCACTAAACCCAGACACAAACAACATTACCAAGTGTTTCTCAGGGATATCAACATATCAACACAAATGACTCCATCACAACCAGAAATTGAAATCCATACACGCACGTATAAACATTTACTTATTAAGCTCAGCTTTGACAGTCCTCCACAGTTGTAGCAGATGATGCTTTTGTCTCTACCTGTGAACTACAGCACAACTGTACGGCAGAGGTGTGAAATGATAATGGCTGCTCTCTGAAAAGTGTGCAATTTAATGATACAAGAAAACCAATGGACTAATAGGCTTGCTAGGGCAGAAGAAAATGTTACTGAACCATGATGTCTCTTTGAGTTAGCTGCTGAAAAGAGTTGCTAATGCTGCCATCTGTTTGTCTGCTTAATACCTCATTCTGACCAAGTGATTAAAGATCCAGCGGGGGGAGGAAGAGTCACTCTTATCTGCTGCTTCATTTCAGCCTGTAACTACAGCGCCTCATTGTTTGCTGCATTGCGCATATGTTGTCAACATTTTCAAGATTTCTCACCTTGACATACTGAAGAACTCGTGGTCCAATGCGCCTGCAGTTGGGCACAGATGGTTTGAAAACTCTAATATTAAAGAGCTGATTGCCAAGACCTCCTTACGGCTGACAAATACTGCCAATTGGCATTCAGATTCATAATATGACCCACCTCTGTAGCAGCGTTGCAATTAAGCTACTTCAGTGTTAAAATTCTTTTCCATTAAAGAGATTTTGAATAGCACCTCACCACTTCAGTTCACCAGAGACAGATTTATAAATATAGAGTATGTTTGCCATATCAAACGAGCAAATCCCTATTACGGCCAAGACTTTGGATACTAACCTCCCATAATGCGATTTTATTATGCATTTTTTAGCTAAAGGGGGGTGGGTGGTTGTGAAGGGGGGAGTTTGAGAGATTTATTGAGTGAGCAGAGAAGAATTGGAAACCGGGAAGAGAAAGGAGAGGGATGTGCAGAGAAGAAAAAAGAGCAACTTAAAGAGAAGGCAGAAAGAGAGAGAATTATTGTAAGTAGGTGGAGCAATATAAAAAGAATGTCAGTCTACTAAGAGAATGAAGGAGCACATGCAGAATGGAGTGTCTGAAATGCAAAATACTCCTTATTCTACATGTATCTAGCACAATTCTAATGACCTCTGTAATTAGTAAGTTTATTTTTAGTCACACAGGTCTTGAGTAACATTAGCAAATCAACTTTAACATGAAATTACTGTGCCCTGCATTTAGATAGATAAATAGGGTGGAAGCGGGTGCAGATGTTTACTTACAGGATGTGGTCAACTTAACACGGAGGTAAAGAGGAAGTTCCGAGATTTTACGTATCAAGATCAGATTAATGTTAGATGCAGTGCTACTGACCCTGTGAAAAGTTCTATAATGTCATCTTTGACTCTAGAGGAGTCTGATAAAACTACATTTATTAACATTGACATTTATAAGGACCGTGTTGGAAAGTGGCAGTGGA